>NC_092337.1:408127500-408362500 GCF_046630445.1 Rutidosis leptorrhynchoides | reverse complement strand
AGTTAATTAATTAATGAAATATATAATTTATTAAGATAACAATTATATCATTAATAATAATACTTAAATTTGTTCGATTACTAGTATATGTTTTAATTTATATATAAACGATATAGGTTCGTGAATCCGAGGCCAACCTTGCATTGTTTAGTTGTTCAATGTCATTATATGTATTTTTACTACAAAATACAATACGGTGAGTTCATTTGCGCCCTTTTTACTCTTTACATTTTTGGGACTGAGAATACATGCGCTGTTTTTTACAACTGCTTTATTAAATGCTTTTGAAATATATTTTGAACTGCGAATACATGAAATGCTTTTATAAATGTTTGACGAGATAGACACAAGAAAAACATTCCTCGAATGAATTATTATGCAAACAGAAGTTCTGCGGATTATTATTGAATTATGTGGACATGATAATTGCCACCGTTGAATTATGTGGACATGATAATTGCCACCTTTGAATTATGTGGACATGATAATTGCCACCATTGAATTATGTGAACATGATAATTGCCACCAATTGATATAAATGTTATGTATCGAGAGAATGATTTTTATACACAGGTTATGTGTATTAGTTTTTGTGCACGAGATATGTGTACGGTTACTAAGATTTATGAAAAATAGTTTGCGCACACGAGAAAGGTGTACTGTATTTAAGAGATATCGCATGTACATTATAGGTGGGTATAGGATTCGGGCCCATTTGTACCATGCAGCATTTAAATCTTGTGGTCTATCAAATTGATGAATTTTATTGTTTTATGATAAACCTATGAACTCACCAACATTTTGGTTGACACTTTAAAGCATGTTTATTCTCAGGTATGAAAGAAATATTCCGCTGTGCATTTGCTCATATTACATGGAGTCGTTCATGGCATATAGAGGTCAGAACCTCGCAATGGGACCAACTGTTGAAGACTTCATCCAGATGGATTAGGACGGGTCACTACAGCATAACCATAAACTCGTAATGATCGTAACGCGTCCTAAAAGCAGTCTTTGGAATATCATCCTCCTTCACCCGCATTTGATGATACCCAGAATGTAAATCAATCTTTGAATAAACTGACGAGCCTTGTAGTTGATCAAATAAGTCATCGATTCTCGGTAGTGGGTAACGGTTCTTGATGGTAAGTTTGTTGAACTCTCGGTAGTCGATACACAACCTAAATGTACCATCCTTCTTCTTGACAAACAAAACAGGAGCTCCCCATGATGATGTGCTTGGTCGAATTAAACCACGCTCTAAAAGTTCCTGTAACTGACTTTGTAATTCTTTAATTTCGCTGGCTGCGAGTCTGTATAGAGCACGAGCTATTGGTGCAGCTCCTGGTATAAGGTCTATTTGAAATTCAACGGATCGATGTGGGGGTAATCCCGGTAATTCTTTCGGAAATACATCGGGAAATTCTTTTGCGACAGGAACATCACTGATGTTCTTTTCTTCAGGTTTAACTTCCTCGATGTGTGCTAGAATGACGTAACAACCTTTTCTTATTAGTTTTTGCGCCTTCAAACTACTAATAAGATTTAATTTCACATTGTTCTTTTCTCCGTACACCATTAAAGGTTTTCTCTTTTCAAGCATATTGCGAATCGCATTTTTGTAACAAACGACCTCTGCTCTCACCTTTTTCAAGAAGTCCATACCAATTATTACACAAAACTCCCTAACTCGACTGGTGTTAAATCAATTTTAAACATTTCATCCCCTAGTTTAATTTCTCTATCCAGACATATATTATCTGCTGAAATTAATTTACCGTTTGCTAATTCGAGTAAAAATTTACTATCCAAAGGCGTCAATGGGCAACTTAACTTAGCACAAAAATCTCAACTCATATAGCTTCTATCTGCACCGAATCAAATAAAACATAAGCAGATTTATTATCAATAAGAAACGTACCCATAACAAGCTCCAGGTCTTCCTGCGCTTCTGTCGTATTAATATTGAAAACTCTTCCGTCGCCCTGCCCATTAGTATTCCCCTGATTCGGGCAATTACTTCTAATGTGGCCAGTTTTCCATATCCATAACAAACAAAGGCGGAATTACTTGTTTTGCTACTATTTGTTCCTTTAGTTCTGTTAAAATTTGGTCTGTAGACCTCACACTTTTTCGCACCATGGCCAGTTCTTTTACACTTGGTGTAAAATGTCGTGCAGAACCCATTCTGGTGGTACTCTTCACACCTTTGGCATTTTTGGTTTTTGTTGCCGTTGTTGTTATTGAGGTTGTTGTTGGGATTGTTATTATTGTTGGAACGGTTGTTGTAGTTGTTGTTGTTGTTGTTGGGACGTTTGTTGTAGTTATTGTTGGGATTGCGGTTATTGTTGCGATTGTTGTTGCGGTTGTGGTTGTAATTGTTGTTGTTGTTGTATTGGTGACCTTTGTCACTGGTTTCTTCCCACTTTCTCTTGAGTTGTTTCGTGTTGGCTTCTTCAGCCGCCTGCTCTTTAATTCTTCCCTCAATCTGATTTATGAGTTTATGAGCCATTCGACTTGCCTTTTGTATGGAAGTGGGCTCGTGTGAACTCACATCTCCTTGAATCCTTACTGGTAACCCTTTTATAAACGCGTCGATCTTCTCTTCTTCATCTTCGAACGTTCCTGGACATAATAGGCACAACTCTGTGAATCGTCGTTCATATGTGGTAATGTCGAACCCTTGTGTTCGTAAATCTCTAAGCTCTACCTTGAGCTTATTGACTTCGTTTCTAGGACGGTACTGCTCATTCATCAATTGCTTGAATGCTGACCACGGTAGTGCGTAAGCAGCATTTTGTCCTACCTTTTCAAGATAGGTGTTCCACCACGTTAACGCAGTAACTGTGAAGGTATGCGTAGCGTACTTAACTTTGTCCTCTTCAGTACACTTACTTATGGAAAACACCGATTCGACTTTCTCGGTCCACCATTTCAATCCAATTGGTCCTTCAGTTCCATCAAATTCCAAAGGTTTGCATGCAGTGAATTCTTTGTAGCAGTATCCTACACGATTTCTTATGGAATTAGTTCCACTGCTAGATCTAGAGTTATTGTTATTTTGCATTGAATAGTCCCGTTCATATCGAATATAAACGTCACGTACTCATTGGTGTCATTGCGAGGTATTGACCTCTATATGTGACATTTTTCAAAATCTGCATACGTTTTTATAATACAAACCATAACCTTTATTATAATCAAAGGTTCAAACAGCATAATAATGATTATCGTTTAGCGATAATTTTAGTTTTACAAACTTTACATTTTATAATAACAATAAGATTTCCAAGATATTTCACATTACAAATTTTCCGATATGCAGTTTTATTTTTGACACAAATATGCATACTCCAAATCCTGCTTAAATTCGGCATAATGCAGCGGAAGCTTTTAATTATCACCTGAGAATAAACATGCTTAAAACATCAACATAAAGTTGGTGAGATATAGGTTTAATGCTAGCAGCGTTATAAATCTAGACCACAAGATTTAATATACATAAACGTTTTAATAAAAATATTCTAAGTGGTTGAGCACTTGATAACCATACTTAACATTTAATCAACGTCGCATATTCCCTTTATTATGAAATCTCACTACACCGTACCAAGTGTAGTCACCGAAACGAAGTACTGTGCAACCGTTGAATACTGGTCGTCCAGTCCGGTTAGGGTTGTCAGGCCCGATAGATCTATCAACAGGATTCGCGTTTACAATACCGCATGTAAATAGTAGTTACCAAGTTACAGGGAAGTATGCCAGTGGTACAATCATAAAATGCATGTATTCTCATCCTGAAATATTTAGAGTTTAAAAGTGAGACTATATACTCACTTTTGCTTTGAAGATATTTAACACGACTTGGTCTCCGATAGATATCACGAACCTAACCATATATATAATATATTAACATATTTTCTTTTCAGATAATCATTACATATATACTTATAATACTTTTAATATCTATTAGTCTGTAGTTAGCAGTCCGTAGTTAGTGGTCCACAATTAGTTGCTCAATAAAATAAATAAAGACCCCATCGTATTCGTATTGATCAGAATTAATCTCGACCCATGGTACCATGTTGTCAAATGACGTGTTGCGTACATAAAGTACCGTGTTGTCAAATGACGTGTTGCGTACAATCATGAGGTTTTATGATTAATCTTCTCGTGTTATTTACGGGTGGTCCTGAAATATATAAAATCAAATCATAAGTAAATATATATAAAATATCATATTAATTAGCAAAGATATGATTAGTTTAGTTTTACTCCAATTAATTTCGTAGCTAAACTAGCTTCGGATACCCAATTTTGTTTTAGCCGTAGTTTCTTCAATATAACTCCGTTTTTGTTGGTTTAACTTGCCACTTCCTTGGATCGAGTCATTATTTATGAATATGAACTGTAAATACCTTAGTTTGCATTCGAAATCACAGGTTATAGGTCAAACTTTGGTGAATCTTATGAAAGTGATCATTTCTGTTGTAAAAACAACATCTAGATGATCATTTTTACAAAAATACTTACACTTTGAGTTACACCATGAGATTTTTATATATTAACATATTCATAAGAAATATCATTTTTCCAGAATATAAACTTCCAATTCAAAGTTTAAGATGGTTTTTAATTATCCAACCCAAAATAGCCCCCGGTTGCACTCCAACGATGTAGATTCAGTTTTAAGGTGTTCTTTGTAAAATCACGTTGTATCTTGTTAAGTTAGCATATCATTATGATATATTACATGTTTTGAAGTGTTTTAAAATTCAAGTTAGAAAGATCTATTTAGTTTGTGAACAAGATTGAAATCATTCAAACTATGTTCTTGTTGTTATATATATTCGTAGTAAGATAGTCATATATGAATTGAACAAGATGATGAACTAAGGTTATACCTCAAGTATGATGAAGAAAGTTATTGAATAAATAAGATATGAACTTGTTCTTGATGACTTGGAAGATTAAGAAGTGAAATCATGAAAAGAAACAAAGGTTGTAAGTAAGTTTATATCTTGATTTAAGATAAATAACTTACATGAATTGAATCAAAGTTTAAACATAGTTTTACCTTGATTATGAAGCTAAAAGATGGTGAAAATGCTTGGAGATGATCAAGTATGATGTTAGGAGTATTTTGAGAGAGAATTTGGAGTGTAAGTATGAGAAAATGGAATGTAAAAATGGGGTGAAATCATAAAAACGAATTTACTTGTTATATAGAAAAAAAAATTCTTAAGTTTGTTTTTTAGCTCATTAGTCATACAAGTTGATAAATAATGGTTCCACATGTTTTTGACTCTAAGATGGCTGCTAAGAATGAATGATTAAAGGTGTATATACCAATAGTAAATACATCTAGAAGCTGCGTACAATACGGTTACATATACCCTAGGTATACGTGTAAAAATCTTGAGAAAACGGAATGAGAATTCAAATATAACTATCTTTTGTGAATATACTTATATTGTTTTATGTATTTAAGTCCTTTAAAGTAATTAAATACGTATTTATACGATACTTGTATAAGCATCATAGATTATAGGTATATATGTCAAAGAACGTTACGTATAGTTACCGTTTTGAAAACTTAAGTTAGTAGTCTCAAAGTATACTTATAACTCATTGTTATTAGTACACAATGATATGTTAAACCATCCTTAGATCATGTTAAATATGTATAAATACATATATGTACACAATCGTATAATTATCGTATGTTATATAGAACGTGATATCATCGGTCAAATTGGACGGTCAAACGTTGTGTAAAACTCTTTTCAAAAACACAAGACTCAACAATTTGGATTGCTTATCATATTGGTAATATTTAATTTAAGTAGATATTAATCTCATATGTATAAAACGGTCGGAAAAATCTGGGTCGTTACAGTACCTACCCGTTAAATAAATTTCGTCCCGAAATTTTAAAGTTGTACCTATTTTGCGTTCTCGGGAAACAAATGTGGGTACTTTTGTTTCATCTGATCCTATTGTTCCCAAGTAAACTCGGGACCCTTTCGAACATTCCAACGAACCTTAACGATTGGTATGTTGCTCCGCTTGAGTTGTTTAACTTCACAGTCCATGATTTCGACTGGTTCTTCTATGAATTGTAGTTTCTCGTCGACTTGGATTTCTTCAAGAGGAATGGTGAGGTCTTCCTTTGCAAGACACTTCTTAAGGTTTGAAACGTGAAACGTATTATGTACTTTGGCGAGTTGTTGTGGTAACTCGAGTCGATAAGCTACCGGTCCAATGCGTTCGATGATCTTGAACGGGCCTACATACCTTGGGTTCAGTTTACCCCTTTTGCCGAAACGTATTACACCTTTCCATGGTA
Organism: Rutidosis leptorrhynchoides; assembly: GCF_046630445.1. Classification (NCBI taxonomy): domain Eukaryota; kingdom Viridiplantae; phylum Streptophyta; class Magnoliopsida; order Asterales; family Asteraceae; genus Rutidosis; species Rutidosis leptorrhynchoides. Next base: position 408,356,151 of record NC_092337.1, on the reverse strand, counting down.
ACACCTTTAGCATAACCATGTCACCGATCTGAAACTCTAATGGTTTGCTTCGGACATCGGCGTAGCTCTTTTGGCCACTACTGGCTGTTTTCAATCTCTCCTTGATTTATACTATCTTCTCAGTAGTTTCGTGTATGATTTCGGGACCAGTTAATCGTCGATCTCCTACTTCATTCCAACAGATAGGGGATCTACACTTCCTTCCATACAGTGCTTCGAATGGTGCAGCTTTAATGCTCGCATGATAACTATTATTATACGAGAATTCTGCTAATGGTAGATATTTATCCCATCCGTTTCCAAAATCGATCACACATGCCCTGAGCATGTCTTCAAGAGTCTGAATTGTTCTTTCACTCCGCCCGTCTGTTTGCGGATGATATGCGGTGCTCATATCCAAACGAGTTCCCAGGGCCTCCTGTAGTGATTGCCAGAACTTTGATGTAAATCTACTATCACGATCGGATATAATGGAAATAGGTATTCCATGCCTTGAAAAAATTTCCTTTATGTATAATCTTAATAGTTTCTCCATTTTATCTGTTTCCTTTATAGGCAAGAAATGTGCAGATTTGGTGAGACGATCAACTATTACCCAAATGGTGTCATAACCCCATGCATTCCTGGGTAACTTTGTGATAAAATCCATGGTAATACCGTCCCATTTCCATTCTGGGATTTCTGGTTGTTGAAGTAACCCTGACAGCTTCTGGTATTCTGCTTTGACTTTGGAACAAGTTAAACATTCCCTGACATATGTTGTAACGTCTGTCTTTAAATTAGGCCACCAATAATGCGTCTTAAGATCTTGATACATCTTTCCAACTTCAAGATGTATCGAGTATCTTGTCTTATGTGCCTCGTTCAATATCAACTTCCTTAATCCACCCAACTTTGGTACCCAAATACGTTTTGAAAAACATCGAATTCCGTCTTCCCGTATAGCGAGTTGCTTCTCATACTTCTTCATTATTTCATTTCCTATGTTTTCCTTAGTAAGAGCTTCTCGTTGAGCCTCTTTGATTTGTGAGTTGAGATTCATGCGAATTTTTATGTTCATCGCTCGTACTAGAATTGGCTCTCGTTCCTTTCTGCTTAGAGCGTTAGCCACTACATTCGCTTTCCTGGGATGATAGCGAATCTCACAATCATAGTCGTTTATCAGCTCGACCCACCTACGTTGCCTCATGTTCAGCTGTTTCTGATCGAAAATATGTTGAAGGGTTTTATGATCGGTAAACACAGTGCATTTAACCCCATATAAGTAGTGTCTCCATATCTTCAATGCAAACACTACTGCCCCCAGTTCTAGATCATGCGTCGTATAATTTCGCTCGTGAGTCTTCAATTGTCGGGATGCGTACGCAATAACTTTCTTTCGTTGCATAAGGACGCAACTAAAACCTTGTCGCGAAGCGTCACAATATATCTCAAAATCATCGTTCCCTTCAGGTAACGATAAAATAGGCACCGTAGTCAACTTCTTCTTCAGTAATTGAAATGCACTCTCCTGCTCAGAGGTCCATTCGTACTTCTTCCCTTTTTGTGTTAACGCTGTCAATGGTTTAGCTATTCGGGAAAAATCTTGAATAAACCTTCTATAATAACTGGCTAGGCCCAAAAATTGATGTATTTGTGTTGGTATCTTAGGAGTCTCTCATTTTTCAATAGCCTCAATTTTAGCTGGATCAACCTGATTTCCTTTGCTACTAACAACGTGGCCAAGAAATTGCACTTCTTTTAACCAAAATGCACACTTAGAAAATTTGGCGTATAACTGTTCTTTTCTTAACAATTCTAATACCAACCTTAAATGCTGCTCATGCTCTTGCTCATTTTTAGAATAGATAAGAATATTGTCAATGAAAACGATAACAAACTTATCTAGATACGGACTAAAAACTCGATTCATGAGATCCATGAATACAGCTGGCGCATTCGTCAATCCAAACGGCATGACCAAAAATTCGTAATGACCGTAGCGTGTCCAGAAAGTAGTTTTCAGAATATCTTCTTCTTTGACGCGTAGTTGATGATAGCCCGATCTTAGGTCGATTTTTGAATAAACACATGATCCTTGCAGTTGATCAAATAAGTCGTCAATCCTCGGTAGTGGATACCGATTCTTGATAGTTAACTTATTTAATTCACGGTAATATATACACATTTGGAAGGATCCATCTTTCTTCTTGACGAATAAAATCGGAGCTCCCCACGGTGAAGTACTCGGTCGAATGAAACCACGGTCCAATAATTCTTGTAACTGGCTTTGTAACTCTTTCATCTCAGATGGTGCAAGTCTATATGGAGCACGAGCCACTGGTGCAGCTCCTGGTACTAGATCTATTTGAAATTCTACAGATCTAAATGGAGGTAATCCTGGCAACTCTTCCGGAAAGACTTCAGGAAAATCTCTTGCCACAGGCACGTCGTTGATGCACCTCTCTTTTTCCTTCGTTTCGACTTTATTAACATGTGCTAAGATAGCATAGCACCCTTTCTTCAAGAACTTTTGGGCTTTCAAACAGCTAATGAGTTTTAGCTTTGAGTTACCCTTCTCTCCATAAATCATTACCGGCGTTCTATCTTTACGAGGAATGCGAATTGCCTTCTAGGTACACACAGCTTCAGCTCCTATTTTGGACATTCAGTCCATGCCGACTATTACATCAAAACTTCCTAATTCTATGGGTATCAAATCAATTTTGAACGTTTCTCCGGCTAAATTTATTTTACAATCACAGCAAATTTTATCGGCTTTAATTAGTTTACCATTAGCTAACTCAATCATGTACTTAGCATCTAGAGGTAATGATGAACAATTCAATTTAGCATAAAAGTCTCTACACATATAACTTCTATCGGCACCAGTATCAAATATAATAGATGCTGATAAGTTATTAATGGTAAACGTACCCGTAACAAGCTCCGGGTCTTCACACGCCTCTCTAGCATTAATAATAAATGCTCTTTCACGTGCAGATCCGTTATTCTTCTCTAGATTCGGGCACTGGCTCTTATAATGACCCTATTTCCCACACCCATAGCAAGTAACAGTGGCCAAGGCAGTTCTATTTGCATTAGTGGCAGGAGTCTTGGTGCCATTGGTATTTGTAACAAGAATCCTACAATCTTCAGCAAGATGACCCCTTCGATTACAATTATCGCACACCACATTACAATAACCAGAGTGATGTTTGTGGCATCTGTTACATAAAGGATTTCGTCCTTTGTAACCTGAGTTTGAACCACTACCCGCACCTTGCGTGGTTTCTTGTTTCTTGTTAGATTGTTGATGATTACCTTCCCACTTTTTTTTTTGTTTTCCGATGTCTTGACATCGGTGTTCTTATCCAGAATAATCTGGTCCATCAACTCATTTGCCATGGTGATGGCTTCATGAATAGTCTTGGGTTTCGATGCTGTAACATTTGCCTTGACATTTTTAGGCAAACCATCTTTGTACAGTTCTATCTTCCGTTCTTCGGTTGGTACCAATTCGGGACATAGCAAAGCTAATTCCATGAATCGCTGATTGTAGTTGGTGAGTTCAGTACCAACAAATTTCAGGCTTCGTAATTCAGCTTCCAACTTTCTAACCTCGTTCCTTGGACAATACTCATTAATTAGCATTGTTTTGAATTCTTCCCATGGAGTATCATAAGCTACATCTCCTCCTACGGCCTTCACATAGTTTTTCCACCACGTGAGTGCACTATCTTGTAGGGTGCACGATGCATACTTGGTCATGTCCTTCTCAATACAACAACTGATTTTAAACACAGACTCATTCTTTTCGATCCACCGGGTTAAACCGACCGGTCCTTCTGTTCCACTGAATGATGAGGGCTTGCAACCTTGAAAAGTTTTGTAGGTGCATCCTACACAAGGATTTGGGTTAACTGCAGCACCTCTTGCAGCCTCGACCCATAACATTCTGTCGTTCACTCACTGATTGATGAGTTCCTCGATTTCTTGTTCCATCATTCGGTTCAATCGCGCCATAATCTTCAATAAGAATGAAAAAAATAATTATTCACATGGAATATTATAGATGTAGTGTGTATTTATAGTACATCATAGCTTATTAATAATATGAACCAGTTATTATTATAAATGCCTTTTCTTCTTATTAGCGTTTTATAATTATATCTAGGGTAGTACCTACCCGTTAAAGTTCATATTTAATAGCTTAGTACGAAAATCAATTACTACCACCTAAATAATACTCAACCATGGAAAATTATTGCATTTCACACTTCACTATTTTACATATGCTTATCTTACATCAAACATTAAGCAAACCACACTAGTAATATTATACAAAATGTTATATGATCCCATGGTTTAAAACAACAACGCATCATTTAACCCAAAACGTTTGTGTTCAAAGAAATCGCTTAAAGGTTATCCTGGCTGTCTCCCTGCGTTTTGGCTGAGGGACCGAAGAACTGGATGTCGAGATAGAACTAATAGGAATAGCGGGAATAGGGGTGGAAGTGTCTGGTGGAGTTGGTGCCACAACATCCTCACTAAACTCGGGATTTGAATTTTCCAATTCAGTAGCCTTTCGTTTCTTTCCTCGTTCGAACTTGTCTTTCGTAATTTCCTGTATTTCTTCCTCCTCAAGATCACTTTCCGGTTTCTCTTCAATTGATTCATCTGGAAATTGTGAGTCTTCCCCAAAGGTGTCGTTTTCATCATCGGATAGGTTAATGACTGGAACACTATCTGAGGATTCTGGTTCAGAGTCGCTGAATGTGATAACAAGTTCTAAGCCAGACATCTATCACATAACAACTAGCACGTTAGTACCACATATTATTTACATATTAATTTTTAACCAACAAGGATAAGCAATAGTTTTCAAAATCAAACATGGTCAAAGTTCAGACTCACTAATGCATCCTAACAAACTCAATAAGACACACTAATGCAAATTTTCTGGTTCTCTAAGACCAACGCTCTGATTCCACCTGAAGCGTCCCATTCATATCGAATATAAACATCACGTACTCATTGGTGTCATTACGAGGTATTGACCTCTATATGTGACATTTTTCAATATCTGCATACGTTTTTATAATACAAACCATAACCTTTATTATAATCAAAGGTTCAAATAGCATAATAATGATTATCGTTTAGCGATAATCTTAGTTTTTCAAACTTTACATTTGATAATAACAATATGATTTCCAACATATTTTACATTACAAATTTTCCGATATGCAGTTTTATTTTTGACACAAATATGCATACTCCAAATCCTGCTTAAATTCGGCATAATGCAGCGGAAGCTTTTAATTATCACCTGAGAATAAACATGCTTAAAACGTCAACATAAAGTTGGTGAGATATAGGTTTAATGCTAGCAGCGTTATAAATATAGACCACAAGATTTAATATACATAAACGTTTTAATAAAAATATTCTAAGTGGTTGAGCACTTGATAACCATACTTAACATTTAATCAACGTCGCATATTCCCTTTATTATGAAATCTCACTACACCGTACCAAGTGTAGTCACCGAAATGAAGTACTGTGCAACCGTTGAATACTGGTCGTCCAGTCCGGTTGGGGTTGTCAGGCCCGATAAATCTATCAACAGGATTCGCGTTTACAATACCGCATGTAAATAGTAGTTACCAAGTTACAGGGAAGTATGCCAGTGGTACAACTCAACGTAGAATATATATTTTTAATCACTTGTGTCCATAACGTAAATCATAAAATGCATGTATTCTCATCCCGAAATATTTAGAGTTTAAAAGTGGGACTATATATTCACTTTTGCTTTGAAGATATTTAACATGACTTGGTCTCCGATAGATATCACGAACTTAACCATATATATAATATATTAACATATTTTCTTTTCAAATAATCGTTACATATATACTTATAATACTTTTAATATCTATTAGTCCGTAGTTAGCAGTCCGATGTTAGTGGTCCACAATTAGTTGCTCAATAAAATAAATAAAGACCCCATCGTATTCGTATTGATCAGAATTAATCTCGACCCCTGGTACCATGTTGTCAAATGACATGTTGCGTACATAAAGTACCGTGTTGTCAAATGACGTGTTGCGTACAATCATGAGGTCTTATGATTAATCTTCTTGTGTTGTTTACGGGTGGTCCTGAAATATATAAAGTCAAATCATAAGTAAATATATATAAAATATCATATTAATTAGCAAAGATATGATTAGTTTAGTTTTACTCCAATTAATTTCGTAGCTAAACTAGCTTCGGATACCCAATTTTGTTTTAGCCGTAGTTTCTTCAATATAACTCCGTTTTTGTTGGTTCAACTTGCCACTTCCTTAGATCGAGTCATTATTTATGAATATGAACTATAAATACCTTAGTTTGCATTCGAAATCACAGGTTATAGGTCAAACTTTGGTGAATCTTATGAAAGTGATCATTTCTGTTGTAAAAACAACATCTAGATGATCATTTTTACAAAAATACTTACACTTTGAGTTACACCATGAGATTTTTATATATTAACTTATTCATAAGAAATATCATTTTTCCAGAATATAAACTTCCAATTCAAAGTTTAAGATGGTTTTTAATTATCCAACCCAAAACAGCCCCCGGTTGCACTCCAACGATGTAGATTCAGTTTTAAGGTGTTCTTTATAAAATCAAGTTGTATCTTGTTAAGTTAGCATATCATTATGATATATTACAGGTCTTGAAGTATTTTAAAAGTCAAGTTAGAAGGATCTATTTAGTGTGTGAACAAATTTGAAATCATTCAAACTATGTTCTTGTTGTTATATATATTCGTAGTAAGATAGTCATATATGAATTGAACAAGATGATGAACCAAGGTTATACCTCAACTATGATGAAGAAAGTTACTGAATAAACAAGATATGAACTTGTTCTTGATGACTTGGAAGATTAAGAAGTGAAATCATGAAAAGAAACAAAGGTTGTAAGTAAGTTTATATCTTGATTTAAGATAAATAATTTACATGAATTGAATCAAAGTTTAAACATATTTTTACCTTGATTATGAAGCTAAAAGATGGTGAAAATGCTTGGAGATGATCAAGTATGATGTTAGGAGTATTTTAGTAGAGAATTTGGAGTGTAAGTATGAAAAAATGGAATGGAAAAATGGGGTGAAATCATAAAAATGAATTTACTAGTTATATAGAAAAAAAAAAAATCCTTAAGTTTGTTTTTTAGCTCATTAGTCATAAAAGTTGATAAATAATGGTTCCACATATTTTTGACTCTAAGATGGCTGGTAACAATGAATGATTAAAGGTGTATATACCAATAGTAAATACATCTAGAAGCTTCGTACAATACGGTTACATATACCCTAGGTATACGTGTAAAAATCTTGAGAAAACGGAACGAGAATTCAAATATAACTATCTTTTGTGAATATACTTATATTGTTTTATGTATTTAAGTCCTTTAAAGTAATTAAATACGTATTTATACGATACTTGTATAAGCATCATAGATTATAGGTATATATGTCAAAGAACGTTACGTATAGTTACCGTTTTGAAAACTTAAGTTAGTAGTCTCAAAGTATACTTATAACTCATTGTTATTAGTACACAATGATATGTTAAACCATCCTTAGATCATGTTAAATATGTATAAATACGTATATGTAAACAATCATATAATTATCGTATGTTATATAGTTTGTGATATCATCGGTCAAATTGGACGGTCAAACGTTGTGTAAAACTCTTTTCAAAAACACAAGACTCAACAATTTAGATTGCTTATCATGTTGGTAATGTTTAATTTAAGTAGATATTAATCTCATATGTATAAAACGGTCAGAAAAATCCGGGTCGTTACATGCATCGCAGCCTGTACTGCGGCTATGTTTGCTGCAAGAAAAACACGGAAGTCTTCCTCGCTCATGTTCAAATTCTGACGAGTCGCCGGTGCCATTTCCTTCAAAAATAGCCAAAAGAATTGAGTTAATCATATAGAATTTAAGAGTAGTCAATAGTATCTCGTAGCATTATATGAACTTATTTATAAAAGCTTTTTCTTCATATTAGCATTTTATAGTTTTAATTCGGGTAGTACCTACCCGTTAAGTTCATACTTACTAGCTACTATACAAATCAACTACTACGCTTCTATATGAAAAACTTATTACAATAATATTTCGCGTTCAAACCTTTATACAATATTTTACAAACTTACAATACCACTATTATACATATAGGATGAAATATAGCACATAATATCTTTGCTATTCAGCAGCTATAAAGGCAATTCTAGTTAATACGCAAGTTGTTCAGCAAAAGAAATAAAGACACGTAATTCATCAGTCCAGAAACAAGTCATGCATTCAGGTTTTACTAAGATGACTTCCCATCCTTGGTCTTGTGGAAAGTAACCGTTATGACCATTGGCTAGGCAGCAGTTGTAATGTCCTCTAAAGGATGAGGGTTTCGTAATCTCCAACAGCCTCGCAATAATCTAAAAACCTTGTTTCTCACTCCAACTACTGAATCCGTTAATTGTGGGAAGGTTTTATTTAAAAGTTGTAACCCAATATTCTTTTTCTCACTTTGGTAAGAAACGAACATCACTAACCCGTAAGTATAACATGCTTCTATATGTTGCATGTTAGAAGCTCTTTCTAACTCACGAAATCCTATGTTGGGATATGTTGAGTCAAAATAGGTTCTTAACTCGTAGCATAAAATTGCATTTGAGTTCCTCGCATTTAACGCTTTAAAGAAAACACGGCGTAACTTACAGTCTCCCCAATGTGATATACCCCACCTATCAAAGGAAAGCCTTTTATAAACTAAGGCATTTCTGGAGAGTCTTTCAAATATTTGACAAGTTAATTTCGCCATAACTAAATGTGCTGATGAATTCCGACCGACTCTAGACAAGATTTCCTCAATCATATCCTCTTGTAGGTCTCCTAAAATATTCGGTTGTCTACCCTTAACTTCCATTTTGTTTTTATACTGTAAAATAGACAAGGATTAGATTCGTAAAAGATAATTAACAAACAATACAAGCAATTTTTACATCGAACATAAAATTACAATCACACTACAATACATATAATACACAACATGATTACAACCCTCTAATCTGAATAACTGGTTTCTTCTTCTTCGGACTTGGTTCGTTTTCCTAATTTTCTAGGGATATATGGTGTTCCTCTAATACGAGCCGTCGTTTTCCACAATGGTTTAGAAAAACCTGGTGCTTTAGAGGTTCCTGGGTTATTGTTACAATTTAGGAAATACGGACGTTGCCGATACATATAAAGTTCATCGGGGTTGGAATCAGGTTTCTCTATTTTTATACCTTTTCCCTTATTATTTTCTTTTTCCATAATAAATTGGGTCGAGGTAATTTCTATAACATCATCAGAATCCTCATCGGGATCCGAATCATCAGAAAATTGGTAATCTTCACAATATTTTGCTTCCTCGATGGAAACACCATTGACCATTTTTAACTTTGGTCCGTTGGTTGATGATTTTCTTTTATTTAATCGATTTACTGTAGGTACCAATATTTCTTCCTCCAGAACCTCTTCTTCTTCTTCTTCTTCTTTTTCTTCTTCTTCTTCTTCTTCTTCTTCTTCTTCTTCTTCCGATTCTTCCTCTTCCGGTTCCTCCTCTTCCGGTTCCTCTTCTTCCAGTTTCTCCTCTTCTGGTTCCTCCTCTTCCGGTTCCTCTTCGGGAATTTGTGAATCTTCCCAAAGTATATTCGACTCTTCATTATTATTAGGTGAGTCGATGAGTTTTTTACTAGAGGTAGACATCTATCACACAATATCAAACACGTTAAGAGATTAATATATCACATAATATTTACATGTTAATAATATATAGTTTCCAACAAAAAAGTTAAGCAACCATTTTTGAAGAAAAACACGGTCGAAGTCCAGACTCACTAATGCATCCTAACAAACTCGGTAAGACACACTAATGCAAAAATTCTGTTTCTCTAAGACCAACGGTCAGATACCAACTGAAATGTCCCGTTTGTTGTGACCCGAACTTTTCCATGTTTATATATATATTAAATGAAATTGTTATTTACATGATTAAGTGTTTCCAACATGTTAAGCAATCAAACTTGTTAAGACTTGATTAATTGAAATAGGTTTCATATAGACAATTGACCACCCAAGTTGACCGGTGATTCACGAACGTTAAAACTTGTAAAAACTATACGATGACATATATATGGTTATATATATAGTTAACATGATTTTATTATAAGTATGTATCTCATTAGGTATTTTAACAATGAGTTATATACATAAAAATGAGACTATTAAATTAAGAAACTCGAAAACGATATATATAACGATTATCGTTATAACAACGTCTTACTAGGTACATATGAATCATATTAAGATATTGATACACTTGGTTAATTATGTTAAATGATAAGTAAATATATTATTAAGTCTATTAACAATGAAATACATATGTAAAAATAAGACTACTAACTTAACGATTTCGAAACGAGACATATATGTAACGATTATCGTTGTAATGACATTTAACTGTATATATATCATACTAAGATATATTATATATCATAATATCATGATAATATAACAATTTAACATCTCATTTGTTATAATAAACAATGGGTTAACAACATTTAACAAGATCGTTAACCTAAAGGTTTCAAAACAACATTTACATGTAACGACTAACGATGACTTAACGACTCAGTTAAAATGTATATACATGTAGTGTTTTAATATGTATTCATACACTTTTTAAAGACTTCAAGACACTTTTCAAAATACTTCTACTTAACAAAAATTCTTACAATTACATCCTCGTTCAGTTTAATCAACAATTCTACTCATATGCACCCGTATTCGTACTCGTACAATACACAGCTTTTAGATGTATGTACTATTGGTATATACACTCCAATGATCAGCTCTTAGAAGCCCATGTGAGTCACCTAACACATTTGGGAACCATCATTTGGCAACTAGCATGAAATATCTCATAAAATTACAAAAAGATGAGTAATCATTCATGACTTATTTACATGAAAACAAAATTACATATCCTTTATATCTAATCCATACATCAACGACCAAAAACACCTACAAACACTTTCATTATTCAGTTTTCTTCATCTAATTTATCTCTCTCAAGTTCTATCTTCAAGTTCTAAGTGTTCTTCATAAATTCCAAAAGTTCTAGTTTCATAAAATCAAGAATACTTCCAAGATTGCAAATTTACTTCCAAGTTTTCTAAATCCATTCCAAGTAATCATCCAAGATCAAGAAACCTTCATTTCTTACAGTAGGTTATCTTTCTAATAAAAAGTAATAATCATATTCAAACTTTAATTCAATTTCTATAACTATAACAATCTTATTTCGAGTGGAAATCTTACTTGAAATTGTTTCCGTGTCATGATTCTGCTTCAAGAACTTTCAAGCCATCCAAGGATCCTTTGAAGCTAGATCCATTTTTTCTTATTTCCAGTAGGTTTATCCAAGGAACTTGAGGTAGTAATGATGTTCATAACATCATTCGATTCATACATATAAAGCTATCTTATTCGAAGGTTTAAACTTGTAATCACTAGAACATAGTTTAGTTAATTCTAAACTTGTTCGCAAATAAAAGTTAATTCTTCTAACTTGACTTTTAAAATAAACTAAACACATGTTCTATATCTATATGATATGCTAACTTAATGATTTAAAACTTGGAAACACGAAAAATACCGTAAAACCGGATTTACGCCGTCGTAGTAACACCGCGGGCTGTTTTGGGTTAGTTAATTAAAAACTATGATAAACTTTGATTTAAAAGTTGTTCTTCTGGAAAAATTATTTTTCTTATGAACATGAAACTATATCCAAAAATCATGGTTAAACTCAAAGTGGAAGTATGTTTTCTAAAATGGTCATCTAGACGTCGTTCTTTCGACTGAAATGACTACCTTTACAAAAATGACTTGTAACTTATATTTCTGACTATAAACCTATACTTTTTCTGTTTAGATTCATAAAATAGAGTTCAATATGAAACCATAGCAATTTGATTCACTCAAAACAGATTTAAAATGAAGAAGTTATGGGTAAAACAAGATTGGATAATTTTTCTCATTTTAGCTACGTGAAAATTGGTAACAAATCTATTCCCACCATAACTTAATCAACTTGTATTGTATATTATGTAATCTTGAGATACCATAGACACGTATACAATATTTTGACCTATCATGTCGACCCATCTATATATATTTCGGAACAACCATAGACACTCTATATGTGAATGTTGGAGTTAGCTATACAGGGTTGAGGTTGATTCCAAAATATATATAGTTTGAGTTGTGATAAATACTGAGATATGTATACACTGGGTCGTGGATTGATTCAAGATAATATATATCGATTTATTTCTGTACATCTAACTGTGGACAACTAGTTGTAGGTTACTAACGAGGACAGCTGACTTAATAAACTTAAAACATCAAAATGTATTAAAAGTGTTGTAAATATATTTTGAACATACTTTGATATATATGCACATATTTGTTATAGGTTAGTGAATCGACCAGTGGCCAAGTCTTACTTCCCGACGAAGTAAAAATCTGTGAAAGTGAGTTATAGTCCCACTTTTAAAATCTAATATTTTTGGGATGAGAATACATGCAGGTTTTATAAATGATTTACAAAATAGACACAAGTACGTGAAACTACATTCTATGGTTGAATTATCGAAATCGAATATGCCCCTATTTGTTAAGTCTGGTAATCTAAGAATTAGGGAACAGACACCCTAATTGACGCGAATCCTAAAGATAGATCTATTGGGCCTAACAAACCCCATCCAAAGTACCGGATGCTTTAGTACTTCGAAATTTATATCATATCCGAAGGGTATCCCGGAATGATGGGGATATTCTTATATATGCATCTTGTTAATGTCGATTACCAGGTGTTCACCATATGAATGATTTTTATCTCTATGTATGGGATGTGTATTGAAATATGAAATCTTGTGGTCTATTATTACGATTTGATATATATAGGTTAAACCTATAACTCACTAACATTTTTGTTGACGTTTAAAGTATATTTATTCTCAGGTGAATACTAAGAGCTTCCGCTGTTGCATACTAAAATAAGGACAAGATTTGGAGTCCATGTTTGTATGATATTGTGTAAAAACTGCATTCAAGAAACTGATTTCGATGTAACATATTTGTATTGTAAACCATTATGTAATGGTCGTGTGTAAACAGGATATTTTAGATTATCATTATTTGATAATCTACGTAAAACTTTTTAAACCTTTATTTATGAAATAAAGGTTATGGTTTGTTTTAAAAATGAATGCAGTCTTTGAAAAATGTCTCATATAGAGGTCAAAACCTCGCAACGAAATCAATTAATATGGAACGTTTTTAATCAATAAGAACGGGACATTTCACCATTCATATTGATTATAAACGTTCCATATTAATTAATTTCGTCGCGAGATTTTGACCACTATATGAGACGTTTTTCAAAGACTGCATTCATTTTTAAAACAACCATAACCTTTATTTTATCGATAAAGATTTAAAAAGCATTACGTAGATTATCAAATAATGATAATCTAAAATATATCATTTACACACGACCATTACACAATGGTTTACAATAAGAACATATTACATCAAAAATAAGTTTCTTGAATGCAGTTTTTACATAATATCATACAAACAAGGACTCCAAATCTTATCCTTATTTTAGTATGAAACAGCGGAAGCTCTTAATAATCACCTGAGAATAAAAATGATTAAAACGTTAACAAAAATGTTGGTGAGTTATAGGTTTAACCTATATATTATCAAATCATAGTAATAGACCACAAGATTTCATATTTCAATATACATCCCATACATAGAGATAAAAATCATTCATACGGTGAACACCTGGTAACCGACATTAACAAGATGCATATAGAATATCCCCATCATTTCGGGACACCCATCAGACATGATAAAATCGAAGTACTAAAGCATTCCAATTTCCAGAATGGGGCTTGTTGGGCCCGATAGATCTATCTTTAGGATTCGCGTCAATTTGGGGGTCTGTTCCTAAATTCTTAGGCTACCAAGCTAAAAAGGGGCATATTCGGCTTCGATCATTCACCCATATAATTTAGTTTCATTTACTTGTGTCTATTTCGTAAAACATTTATAAAATTGCATGTATTCTCATCACAAAATATTAGATTTTTAAAAGTGGGACTATAACTCACTTTCACAGATTTTTACTTCGTCGGGAAGTAAGACTTGACCACTGGTCGATTCACAAACCTATAACAAATATGTACATATATATCAAAGTATGTTTAAAATATATTTACAACATTTTTAATACATTTTACTGTTTTAAGTTTATTAAGTCAGCTGTCCTCGTTAGTAACCTACATCTAGTTGTCCATAGTTAGATGTACAGAAATAAATCGATATATATTATCTTGAATCAATCTAAGACCCAGTGTATACACGTCTTAGGCTAGATCACAACTCAAAGTATATATATATTTGGAATCAACCTCAACCCTGTATAGCTAACTCCAACATTACTGACTTTAGAGTGTCTATGGTTGTTCCAAATAATATATATAGATGGGTAGATATGATATGTCAAAACATTTGCATACGTGTCTATGGTATCCCAAGATTATATAATATATTAGAATACATATATAATACAATATAAGTTATCTAGGATATGATTAATATAGATTTGTTACCAATTTTCACGTAGCTACAACAAGCAAAAATATCCAATCTTATTTTACCCATAACATCTTCGTTTTAAATCCGTATTGAGTGTTTCAAGTTGCTATTGTTTCATATTAAACTTAAGTTTATCAATAAAAATAGAAAAAGTATAAGTTTATAGTCGGAAATACAGGTTACAAGTCATTTTTATAAAGGTAGTCATTTCAGTCCAAAGAACTACGTCTAGATGACCATTTTGGAAAACATACTTCCACTTTGAGTTTAACCATGATTTTTGGATATAGTTTCATGTTCATAAGAAAAATCATTGTCCCAGAAGAACAACTTTTAAATCAAAGTTTATCATAGTTTTTAATTAACTAACCCAAAACAGCCAGCGGTGTTACTACGACGGCGTATGTACGGTTTTACGGTGTTTTTCGTGTTTCCAGGTTTTAAATCATTAAGTTAGCATATCATATAGATATAGAACATGTGTTTAGTTGATTTTAAAAGTCAAGTTAGAAGGATTAACTTTATTTGCAAACAAGTTTAGAATTAACTAAACTATGTTCTAGTGATTACAAGTTTAAATCTTCGAATAAGATAGTTTTATATGTATGAATCGAATGATGTTATGAACATTATTACTACCTTCATTTTAGTAGTTAAACCTACTAGAAATGAGAAACATAGATCTAGCTTCAAAGGATCTTTGGATGGCTTGAAGGTTCTTAAAGCAGAAACATGACACGAAATCAAGTTCAAGTAAGATTTTCACTCGAAATAAGATTGTTATAGTTATAGAAATTGAATCAAAGTTTGAATATGAGTATTACCTTATATTATAAAGATATCTTACTGTAAATAAGAAAGATTTCTTGAGGTTGGGTGATCACTTTACAAGATTGGAAGTAAACTAGCAAACTTGAAAGCATTCTTGATTTTTATGAAACTAGAACTTATAGAATTTATGAAGAACACTTAGAAATTGAAGATAGAAATTGAGAGAGATCAATTAGACGAAGAAAATTGAAGAATGAAAGTATTTGTAGGTGTTTTTGGTCATTGGTATATGGATTAGATTTAAAGGATGTGTAATTTTGTTTACATGTAAATAAGTCTTGAATGATTACTAATATTTTTGTAATTTTATGAGATATTTCATGCTAGTTTCCAAATGATGGTTCCCACATGTATTAGGTGACTCACATGGAATGCTAAGAGCTGATCATTGGATTGTATATACCAATAGTAAATACATTTAGAAGCTGGGTATTGTACGAGTACGAATACGTGTGCATACGAGTAGCATTGTTGATGAAAATGAATGAGGATGTAATTGTAAGCATTTTTGTTAAGTAGAAGCACTTTGATAAGTGTATTGAAGTCTTTCAAAAGTGTATGAATACATATTAAAACACTACATGTATATACATTTTAACTGAGTCGTTAAGTCATCGTTAGTCGTTACATGTAAGTGTTGTTTTGAAACATTTAGGTTACAGATCATGTTAAATGTTGTTAACCCATTGGTTATTGTATATAAAGAGGTGTTAAATTATTACATTATCATGATATCATGATGTATTAATATATCTTAATATGATATATATATATACAATTAAATGTCGTTACAACGATAATCGTTACATATATGCCTCGTTTCAAAATCCTTAAGTTAGTAGTCTTGTTTTTACATATGTAGTTCATTGTTAATATACTTAATGATATGTTTACTTATCATAATATCATGTTAACTATATATATATATATATATATATATATATATATATATATATATATATATATATATATATATATATATATATATATATGACATCATATAGTTTTTACAAGTTTTAACGTTCGTGAATCACCGATCAACTTGGGTGGTCAAGTGTCTATATAAAACCTATTTCAATTAATCAAGTCTTAACAAGTTTGATTGATTAACATGTTGGAAACACTTAATCATATAAATATCAATTTCATTTAATATATATAAACATGGAAAAGTTCGGGTCACTACACAAACGGCCTACGGCGGTTTGCCAACGGATAGATCTCGAAAAAATACACAATTTAAAAAAAACGGTGATTAAATCGGAACTACGAGTCAAAAGATACGATAGATCTAACATTTTGGCCAAAGACGAAAAAAACCAAGCACCACGAACCGTCGGTGGTGTTTGGTGAGTGGTGTAAATTTTTGAGGAAATATGTCTTTTTCGAAATCTAGACGACCTCGAATGGCAAGAAAGTTCAGAGAGTCTTGCTCGTTGGGCCGTTTTAGGGTGATTATGAGAATTTAAGCACAATCTGAAACCAAAGGTTATGCGCCGCCAAATGGTACTCCATCTGACGGCACATATTAATGATTTAAAAAGCATGTTTAATGAAATGACATTAGACTCAAAATTATATGAGTTATACATAATGACATTTTGAGTGAAATAACAGGCCTAAAAACTATATATACCATGTTAAGTCATGTATACACAAAAGTAATAATACGATATATATTGAAAACGTTCAAAAACACAATAATAATGAGAAAAATGTCTTTTTTGGCATCCTGATGACCTCGAATGTCAATAAATTTTCTGAGAGTCTTGATGTTAGGGACATTTTAGGGTGATCTTGAGAATTTTAACACAATCTGAAACCAAAGGTTATGCGCCGCCAAATGGTACTCCATTTGGCGGCACATCTTTTTGATATAAAAGTGTGTTTAATGAAGTGACATTAGATTAAAAATGATATGCGTTATACATAATTACATTGTGGGTGAAATAATATGCCTTAAAACAATATGTACCATGTTAAGTCATGCATACAAAAAGAAATAATATGATAGAAATTCAAATTGGTCAAAAGAGCGTCTTAAATTAAACAAAAAAGACAAAATTGATTCGAGGCCTCGTTTCAAAAAATATTTGGGAAAAACGGCCTACGGCGGTTTGCCAACTGATAGATCTCGAAAAAATACACGATTTAAAAGAAAACATTGACTAAATCGGAACTACGAGTCAAAAGATATGATAGATCTAATATTTTGGCCAAAGACGAAAAATACCAAGCACCACGAATCGGTGGTGTTTGGTGAGTGGTGTGAATTTTGGAGAAATAAGTCTTTTTCGAAATCTAGACGACCTCGAATGGAAAGAACATTTAGAGAGTCTTGCTCGTTGGGCCGTTTTAGGGTGATTCTGAGAATTTCAGCACAATCTGAAACCAACGTTTATGCGCCGTCAAATGGTACTCCATCTGGCGCCACATATTAATGATTTAAAAAGCATGTTCAATGAAGTGACATTAGACTCAAAATTATATGAGTTATACATAATGACATTGTGAGTGAAATAAAAGGCCTTCAAACTATATATACCATATTAAGTCATGTATACACAAAAGTAATAATACGATATATATTGAAAATGTTCAAAAACACAATAATAATGAGAAAAATGTCTTTTTTGATATCATGATGACCTCGAATAGCAATAAAATTTCCGAGAGTCTTGATGTTAGGGTCGTTTTAGGGTGATCTTGAGAATTTCAACACAATCTGAAATCAAAGGTTATGCACTGCCAAATGGTACTCCATTTGGCGACACATATTTTTGATATAAAAAGCGTGTTTAATGAAGTGTCATTAGATTAAAAATGATATGCGTTATATATAATTACATTGTGGGTGAAATAATAGGCCTTAAAACAATATGTACGATGCTAAGTCATGCATAGAAAATGAAATAATATGATAGAAATTCAAAATGGTCAAAAAAGCGTCTAAAATTAAATAAAAAGGCAAAATTGAAGGTTTTCGAGGCCTCGTTTTAAATTATTTGGGACAAACAGCCTACGGCAGTTTGTCAACGGACAGATCTCGAAAAAATACACTATTTAAAAAAAACGGTGACTAAATCGGAACTACGAGTCAAAAGATACGATATATCTAACATTTTGGCCAAAGACGAAAAACACCAAGCACCACGAACCGTCGGTGGTGTTTGGTGAGTGGTGTGAATTTTTGAGGAAATTTGACTTTTTCGAAATCTAGACGACCTCGAATGGCAAAAACGTTCAGAGAGTCTTGCTCGTTGGGCCGTTCTAGGGTGATCCTGAGAATTTCAGCACAATCTGAAACCAAAGGTTATGCGCCGCCAAATGGTACTCCATCTGGCGGCGCATATTAATGATTTAAAAAGCATGTTTAATTAAGTGACATTAGACTCAAATTTATATGAGTTATACATAATTACATTGTGAGTAAAATAATATGCCTTAAAACTATATATACCATGCTAAGTCATGTATACACAAAAGTAATAATACGATATATATTGAAAACGTTCAAAAAAACATTAATAATGAGAAAAATGTCTTTTTTTGGCATCCTGATGACCTCGAATGGCAATAAAATTTCAGAGAGTCTTGATGTTAGGGTCGTTTTAGGATGATCTTGAGAATTTCAACACAATCTGAAACACAAAGTTATGCGACGCCAAATGGTATTCCATTTGGCGGCGCATCTTTTTGATATAAAAAGCGTGTTTAATGAAGTGACATTAGATTATAAATTATATGCGTTATAAATAATTACATTGTGAGTGAAATAATAGGCTTTAAAGCAATATGTACCATGCTAAGTCATGCATACAAAAAAAAAATATGATAGAAATTCAAAATGGTCACAAGAGCGTATAAAATTAAACAAAAAGGCAAAATTGAAGGCTTTCGAGGCCTCGTTTCGAAAAATATTTGGGACAAACGGCCGACGGCAGTTTGCCAACGGATAGATCTCGAAAAAATACACGATTAAAAAAACGGTAACTAAATCGGAACTACGAGTCAAAAGATACGATATATCTATCATTTTGGCCAAAGACGAAAAACACCAAGCACCACGAACCGTCGGTGGTGTTTGGTGAGTGGTGTGAATTTTTGAGGAAATATGTCTTTTTCGAAATCTAGATGACCTCGAATGGCAAGAACGTTCAGAGAGTCTTGCTCGTTGGGCCGTTATAGGGTGATCCTGAGAATTTCAGCACAATCTGAAACTAAAGGTTATGCGCCGCC
This sequence comes from Rutidosis leptorrhynchoides, assembly GCF_046630445.1. Lineage (NCBI taxonomy): Eukaryota > Viridiplantae > Streptophyta > Magnoliopsida > Asterales > Asteraceae > Rutidosis > Rutidosis leptorrhynchoides. The sequence goes on along the minus strand of NC_092337.1, from coordinate 408,336,305 downwards.
AAATGGTACTCCATCTGGCGGCGCATATTAATGATTTAAAAAGCATGTTTAATGAAATGACATTAGACTCAAAATTATACGAGTTATACATAATTACATTGTGAGTGAAATAATAGGCATTAAAACTATATATACCAGGCTAAGTCATGTATACACAAAAGTAATAAGACGATATATATTGAAAACGTTCAAAAAACATTAATAATGAGAAAAATGTCTTTTTGGCATCCTGATGACCTCGAATGGCAAAAAAATTTCCTAGAGTCTTGATGTTAGGGTCATTTTAGGGTGATCTTGAGAATTTCAACACAATCTGAAACAAAAAGTTATGCGCCGCCAAATGGTACTCCATTTGGCGGCGCATCTTTTTGATATAAAAAGCGTGTTTAATGAAGTGATATTAGATTAAAAATTATATGCATTTTACATAATTAAATTGTGAGTGAAATAATAGGCCTTAAAACAATATGTACCATGCTAAGTCATGCATACAAAAAGAAATAATATGATAGAAATTCAAAATGGTCAAAAGAGCGTCTAAAATTAAATAAAAAACAAAATTGAAGGCTTTTGAGGCCTCGTTTCGAAAAATATTTGGTGCAAACAGCCGACGGCAGTTTGACAACGGATAGATCTGGAAAAAATACACGATTTAAAAAAAACGGTGACTAAATTGGAACTACGAGTCAAAAGATACGATAGATCTAACATTTTGGCCAAAGACGAAAAACACCAAGCACCAAGAACCATCGGTGGTGTTTGGTGAGTGGTGTGAATTTTTGAGGAAATATGTCTTTTTCGAAATCTATATGACCTCGAATGGCAAGAACGTTCAGTGAGTCTTGCTCGTTGGGCCGTTTTAGGGTGATCCTGAGAATTTCAGCACAATCTGAAACCAAAGGTTATGCGCCGCCAAATGGTACTCCATCTGGCAGCGCATATTAATGATTTAAAAAGCATGTTTAATGAAGTGACATTAGACTCAAAATTATATGAGTTATACATAATTACATTGTGAGTGAAATAATAGGCCATAAAACTATATATACCATGCTAAGTCATGTATAAACAAAAGTAATAATACGATATATATTGAAAACGTTCAAAAAAACATTAATAATGAGAAAAATGTCTTTTTTTTTGGCAACCTGATGACCTCGAATGGCAATAAAATTTCAGAGAGTCTTGATGTTAGGGTCGTTTTAGGATGATCTTGAGAATTTCAACACAATCTGAAATAAAAAGTTATGTACTCCATTTGGCTGCGCATCTTTTTGATATAAAAATCGTGTTTAATGAAGTGACATTAGATTAAAAATTATATGCGTTATAAATAATTACATTGTGAGTGAAATAATAGGCCTTAAAGCAATCTGTACCATGCTAAGTCATGCATACAAAAAAAATATGATAGAAATTTAAAATGGTCACAAGAGCGTATAAAATTAAACAAAAAAGGAAAAATCGAAGGCTTTCGAGACCTCGTTTCTAAAAATATTTGGGACAAACGGCCGACGGCAGTTTGCCAACTGTAGATCTCGAAAAAATACACTATTAAAAAAACGGTAACTAAATCGGAACTACAAGTCAAAAGATACAATATATATATAACATTTTGGCCAAAGACGAAAAACACCAAGCACCACGAACCGTCGGTGGTGTTTGGTGAGTGGTCTGAATTTTTGAGGATATATGTCTCTTTCGAAATCTAGATGACCTCGTATGGCAAGAACGTTCAGAGAGTCTTGCTCGTTGGGCCGTTCTAGGGTGATCCTGAGAATTTCAGCACAATCTGAAACTAAAGGTTATGCGCCGCCAAATGGTACTCCATCTGGCGGCGCATATTAATGATTTAAAAAGCATGTTTAATGAAGTGACATTAGACTCAAAATTATATGAGTTATACATAATTACATTGTGAGTGAAATAATAGGCCTTAAAACTATATATACCATGCTAAGTCATGTATACACAAAAGTAATAATACGATATATATTGAAAACGTTCAAAAAAACATTAATAATGAGAAAAATGTCTTTTTGGCATCCTGATGACCTCGAATGGCAATAAAATTTCCGAGAGTCTTGATGTTAGGGTCATTTTAGGGTGATCTTGAGAATTTCAACACAATCTGAAACAAAAAGTTATGCGCCGCCAAATGGTACTCCATTTGGCGGCGCATCTTTTTGATATAAAAAGCGTGTTTAATGAAGTGACATTAGATTAAAAATTATATGCGTTTTACATAATTAAATTGTGAGTGAAATAATAGGCCTTAAAACAATATGTACCATGCTAAGTCATGAATACAAAAAGAAATAATATGATAGAAATTCAAAATGGTCAAAAGAGAGTTTAAAATTAAATAAAAAAAGCAAAATTGAAGGCTTTCGAGGCCTCGTTTCGAAAAATATTTAGTACAAATGGCCGACGACAGTTTGACAACGGATAGATCTCAAAAAAATACACGATTTAAAAAAAACGGTGACTAAATCGGATCTACGAGTCAAAAGATACGATAGATCTAACATTTTGGCCAAAGACGAAAAACACCAAGCACCACGAACCGTCGATGGTGTTTGGTGAGTGGTGTGAATTTTTGAGGAAATATGTCTTTTTCGAAATCTTGATGACTTCAAATGGCAAGAACGTTCAGAGAGTCTTGATCCTTGGGCCATTTTAGGATGATCCTGAGAATTTCTCCACAATCTGAAACCAAAGGTTATGCGCCGCCAAATGGTACTCCATCTGGCGGCGCATATTAACGATTTAAAAAGCATGTTTAATGAAGTGACATTAGACTCAAAATTATATGAGTTATACCTAATTACATTGTGAGTGAAATAATAGGACTTAAAACTATATATACCATGCTAAGTCATGTATACACAAAAGTAATAATACGATATATATTGAAAACGTTCAAAAAAACATTAGTAATGAGAAAAATGTCTTTTTTGGCATCCTGACTGAAATGACCCGTCCTTATCCACCTGGACGAAGTCATCAACATTTGGTCCCATTGCGATGATCGACTCCAAGTAATATCCTTAAAATGAGCAAATGCACAGCGGAAGACTTAATTTGTACATGAGAATAAACATGCTAAAAGTGTCAACCAAAAGGTTGGTGAGTTCATAGGTTTATCGTAAACAATCATTTCAATATTTTAATAGACCACAAGATTTTATAATCATAAACATAATACACTCGCAAATGTATGTAAAGCATTCTAAGTGATTGAGCACTTGGTAACCATACTTAATATTTAATCAACATCGCATATTCCCTTTATTATGAAATCTCCCTACACTGTACCAAGTGTAGTAATGAAACGAAGTACTGTGCAACCTTTGAATACTGGTCGTCCAGTCCGGTTGGGGTTGTCAGGCCCGATAGATCTATCAACAGGATTCGCGTTTACATTACCCATGTAAATAGTAGTTACCAAGCTACAGGGAAATATGTCAGTGGTACAACTCAACGTAGAATGTATTTTAAGTACTTGTGTCTATTTCGTAAACATTTATAAAAGCAGCGCATGTATTCTCAGCCCAAAAATATATATATTGCAAAAGCAATTAAAAAGGGAGCAAATGAAACTCACCTAATGTATTTTGTAGTAAAAATACATATGGCGTCATTGAACAAGAATAGGGTTGATCTTGGATTCACGAACCTATAACATTTGTATATTCATTAATACATATATAATCGTAATCGAATATATGTATTATTATCAGTGATTTTAATTATTATTTTTACCTATGTCTTTCATTAATGATCTAATGAATTAAGATTTATGTCTTTATAATATATTTATAATAATATTTTTCATATATAAACATATATATACTTCTTTATAAAATATTTATATTCATGATACTTTTCATATATCTATTTGTATATATAAGTTGTATATATAATAACATAGTTAATAATATTAAAAGTGTCATATTTTATAACGATAATGATAATAATAACACATATAGTAATAATGATAATACTTAATAATAATTATAACCATAATAACAATAGAATTAATAATAATATTATTAATAATAATAAAGATATTTATAACAATAACAATACTTAATAATAATTTTAATAATATCAAATAATACCTTAGGAGTAATAAAAAAATAAGTTCCCAAGGACGAGAATCGAACCCACGACTTCTCGTTTTGTGATAACACCCCTAAGCATTGATCCATCCGATTCATTCAGAAATACATCCTACCCGAAGTTTACTTAGCTCTCTTGTTTTCTTTTCGGCCCAATTTGTGAGACGAGATTTCGGTCCAACATCCCAATTAACTTCACGGCCCAACTGGAATTTAGTATTAGTTCTCGGCCCATGTTTATATCAGAAATGCACTAGCCCATGTCTACGTTAAAAGTCCATTATAGTCCAACTGTAAGTTAAAAAAAAATTCTCTTTAGGTAGCCTAGGATCGAACCCTGGTCTCCCAGTTATCCTCACTCCCTTAAAACCATTAAGCCAGTGCTACTTTCCTGATAATATACCGACTTTAAATGTATTTAACCGTAACCAAAGCTGCCATTTATCTTCTTAAAATCTAAAACAGAAACATGTATAGGTTGTCGTGGCTGATGCGTTCTTTTGAAACAAAAAACATAAAATTGGCTTCGAGTAGCAGCTCGTCACCTTCATCATTCATAACTATCACCATCGTTCTCGAATCATCATCTTCATCTTCACTATTATAGTATTAAAAATACAAACGCAGCAGCACAAATTAATGTTACTGCAGCTACAGTTCGAATGAAACCGAAATAGGAGGTGTGCAGCAGGTTACGGTGGTTTATGATGGTTTGTTCGTGGCGTTTTGTAACAGCAAATAGGATGACATCGTGATGTTGGTTTGCTCAATAGAAATAGCAAAATATATATATATATATATATATATATATATATATATATATATATATATATATATATATATATATATATATATATATATATATAGCTGCAACAACAAGTTGTAGCAGCGGAGTTCAACATAGTTTTTGGGTTCGTTTTAAAACAGGAAATAGATGGGGCAGTAGGGGTGCAGATGGATGGTGATAGGTTTAATCAAGAAGATGGTGGAGTGTTGGTGATTTAAGGTGGGTTTCGTTGGATTGCTTGGACAGAAATCGAAAGAAGTAGACGAAGAGGGAGAGGGATGAGATATGGGGGATTGTGAAGGAGATGATGATGGCCGAACATGGTGGTAGTGATGTGGTTGATCGATGGTTGCCGAAGTAAAGGGTGGAAGGTGTGTGATTATCTATCACCTATGTATATGTATATGTTGCAGAGATTAGATATATATATATATATATATATATATATATACAAGAATCAAATAGATAGATGGATACATACAATAACATACAAATACAGTAAAATATTAATAATAATTTAATCTTAATAAACGTGTTTAAAAACAAATAGCAGCCCCATTTGTAAAATACACTGCCGACAGTTTTTAAGAGTTGCTATATCATGTCCATTGCTAAACAGTTGACGTATGAAAGTGTTCCTAAAAATTCCAAATTTTTAGATTAAACATATTTAATTATTTCACTCATTACCTGTTTGAAACCCGATCAAAAAGGTTCAAAAATTATTTATTTTCTGTTCCAATTTATATGTACGGAGTACTAATATTTAAACTTAAAAAGGTAAAAATACTTTTAACAAATCTAAAAGCTTCATAATCGATTTAAAGTTCAACTTTTATTTTAATCCGTCATAAACTTGTATTAAATCCTTATGAATGCTATCGAAATATCAACCGAGTATTACTGAAGTTTACTAATTAAGCTCGAATTCATTAAATTTTAATATGTTCTCTTTCTATATATAAACAGTGTTAGATAGCAAGTTTAACTAATAATATATTATATATTCTTAAACAAATAGATTATTTATATATTTACAAGTAATATTTTTACACCTAATTATATATATATATATATATATATATATATATATATATATATATATATATATATATATATATATATATATATATATATATATTTATAATGATAGTTTTTATTATATCGCATATAATTTTACATATTTATTTCCAACAAATAAATCATATATTATTTCAAATAATATTTCAAATTATATTATTTAGATACCTATGTATCTATTTACAAATAGTTGTTCGTGAATCATTGGGAATTGGTCTAAGTTAAATGATTGTAAGAAACTAGTTCAAAAGTTTCGAGACTCAGGATAACAGACTTTGCTTATCGTGTCAAAATCATATTAAGATTAGGTTTAAATTTGATCGAAAATTTCCAGGTCATCACACTGACGACCTCGAATGGCAATAAAATTTCAGAGAGTCTTGATGTTAGGGTCGTTTTAGGGTGATCTTGAGAATTTCAACACAATCTAAAACAAAAAGTTATGCACCGCCAAATGGTACTCCATTTGGCGGCGCATCTTTTTGATATAAAAAGCCTGTTTAATGAGGTGACATTAGATTAAAAATTATATGCGTTATAAATAATTACATTGTGAGTGAAATAATACGCCTTAAAACAATATGTACCATGCTAAGTCTTGCATACAAAAAGAAATAGTATGATAGAAATTCAAAATGGTCAAAAGAGCGTCTAAAATTAAACAAAAAAGACAAAATTGAAGGCTTTCGAGGCCTCGTTTCGAAAAATATTTGGGATAAACGGCCGATGGCAGTTTGCCAACGGATAGATCTCGAATAAATACACGATTTAAAAAAAAAACAGTGACTAAATCGGAACTATGAGTCAAAATATACGATAGATCAAACATTTTAGCCAAAGATGAAAAACACCAAGCACCACGAACTGTCGATGGTGTTTGGTGAATGGTGTGAATTTTTGAGGAAATATGTCTTTTTCGAAATCTTGACTACCTCGAATGGCAAGAACGTTCAGAGAGTCTTGCTCGTTGGGCCGTTTTAGGGTGATCCTGAGAATTTCAGCACAATCTGAAACCAAAGGTTATGCGCCGCCAAATGGTACTCCATGGTACTCCATCTGGCGGCGCATATTAATGACTTAAAGCATGTTTAATGAAGTGACATTAGTGTAACATCCGTGTTACATCCGTCCCACATCGGTTGGAGAGGGGAACGAAGCATGCCTTATAAGGGTGTGGAGACCTTTCCTAGCATGACGCGTTTTGGGACCACAAGCGCAGCAGATCTCATGAGAACTCTGCAGTTAAGCGTACTCAGGCGAGATAACTACTAGGATGGGTGACCTCCTGGGAAGGTGCTCGTCGTGTTTGGTCGCCAAGAAAAATCCGTGCGCCTACGGGCAATGCGGACAATATCATGCTACGGGGAACGTGTTACATGGGATGTTACAGATGGTATCAGAGCCAGGCCCCGGATCAAACGTGCACAGTGAGGACGCTGTGTCCCATTAGGGGGAGGATTGTAACATCCGTGTTACATCCGTCCCACATCGGTTGGAGAGGGGAACGAAGCATGCCTTATAAGGGTGTGGAGACCTTTCCTAGCATGACGCATTTTGGGACCACAAGCGCAGCAGATCTCATGAGAACTCTACAGTTAAGCGTGCTCAGGTGAGATAACTACTAGGATGGGTGACCTCCTGGGAAAGTGCTCGTCGTGTTTGGTGGCCAAGAAAAATCTGTGCGCCTACGGGCAAAGCGGACAATATCATGCTACGGGGAACGTGTTACATGGGATGTTACAATTAGACTTAAAATTATATGAGTTATGCATAATTACATTTTGAGTGAAATAATAGGCCTTAAAAAATATATATACCATGCTAAGTCATATATATACAAAAGTAATAATACGATATATATTGAAAACGTTCTAAAAAACAATAATAATGAGAAAAATGTCTTTTTTTTTGGCATCCTGATGACCTCAAATGGCAATAAAATTTCAGAGAGTCTTAATGTTAGGGTCGTTTTAGGGTGATCTTGAGATTTTCAACACAATCTCTTTTTGATATAAAAAGCGTGTTTAATGAAGTGACATTAGATTAAAAGTTATATGCATTTTACATAATTAAATTGTGAGTGAAATAATAGGCCTTAAAACAATATGTATCATTTCGAAAAAGCAAAATTGAAGGCTTTCGAGGCCTCATTTTGAAAAATATTTGGGACAAATGGCCGAAGGCAGTTTGGCAATGGATGGATCTCGAAAAAATACACGATTTAAAATAAAACGGTGACTAAATCGGAACAACGAGTCAAAAGATACGATAAATCTAACATTTTGGGCAAAGACGAAAAACACCAAGCACCATGAACCGTCGGTGGTGTTTGGTGAGTGGTGTAAATTTTTGAGGAAATATGTCTTTATCGAAATCTAGACGACCTCGATTGGCAGGAACGTTCAGAGAGTCTTGCTCCTTGGGCCATTTTAGGATGATCCTGAGAATTTCTACACAATCTGAAAATAAAGGTTATGCGCTGCCAAATGGTACTCCATCTAGCTGTAGTGACCCGAACTTTTCCATGTTTATATATATTAAATGAAATTTTTATTTACATGATTAAGTGTTTCCAACATGTTAAGCAATCAAACTTGTTAGGACTTGATTAATTGAAATAGGTTTCATATGGACAATTGACCACCCAATTTAATCGGTGATTCACGAATGTTAAAATTGTAAAAACTATATAGGATGACATATATATGATTATATATATAGTTAACATGATATTATGATAAGTAAGTATCTCATTAGGTATTTTAACAATGAGTTATATACATAAAATTGAGTTTATTGAATTAAGAAACTCGAAACGATATATATAACGAGTATCATTATAACAACGTCTTACTAAATACATATGAATCATATTAAGATATTGATACACTATGTTTAATCATGATAAATGATAAGTAAACATGTCATTATGTGTATTAACAATGAACTACATATGTAAAAACAAGACTACTAACTTAATGATTTCGAAACGAGACATATATGTAACGATTATCGTTGTAACAACATTTAACTGTATATATATCATACTAAGATATATTAATATATCATAATATCGTGATAATGTAATAATTTAACATCTCTTTAGATATAATAAACAATGGGTTAACAACATTTAACAAGATCGTTAACCTAAAGGTTTCAAAACAACATTTGCATGTAACGACTAACGATGACTTAACGACTCAGTTAAAATGTATATACATGTAGTGTTTTAATAAGTATTCATACACTTTTGATAGACTTTAAGACACTTATCAAAATACTTCTACTTAACAAAAATGCTTACAATTACATCCTCGTTCAGTTTCATCAACAATTCTACTCGTATGCACCCGTATTCGTACTCGTACAATACATAGCTTTTAGATGTATGTACTATTAGTATATACACTCTAATGATCAGCTCTTAGCAGCCCTTGTGAGTCACCTAACACATGTGGAAACCATCATTTGGCAACTAGCATGAAATATCTCATAAAATTATAAAAATATTTGTAATCATTCATGACATATTTACATGTAAACAAAATTACACATCCTTTATATCTAATCCATATACCAACGACTAAAAACACCTACAAACACTTTCATTCTTCAATTTTCTTCATCTAATTGATCTCTCTCAAGTTCTATCTTCATGTTCTAAGTGTTCTTCATAAATTCTATAAGTTCTAGTTTCATAAAATCAAGAATACTTTCAAGTTTGCTAGCTGACTTCCAATTTTGTAAAGTGATCATCCAACCTCAAGAAATCTTTCTTATTTATAGTAAGATATCTTTCTAATACAAGGTAATACTCATATTCAAACTTTGACTCAATTTCTATAACTATAACAATCTTATTTCGAGTGAAAATCTTACATGAACTTGTTTTCGTGTCATGATTCTGCTTCAAGAACTTTCAAGCCATCCAAGGATCCTTTAAACCTAGATCTATTTTTCTCATTTCCGGTAGGTTTATCCACAAAACCTGAGGTAGTAATGATGTTCATAACATCATTCGCAAACAAAGTTTAGTTAATTCTAAACTTGTTCGCAAACAAAAGTTAATCCTTCTAACTTAACTTTTAAAATCAACTAAAAACATGATCTATATCTATATGATATGCTAACTTAATGATTTAAAACCTAGAAACACGAAAAACACCGTAAAACCGGACATACGCCGTTGTAGTAACACCGCGGGCTGTTTTGGGTTTGATAATTAAAAACTATGATAAACTTTGATTTAAAAGTTGTTCTTCTGGGAAAGTGATTTTTCTTATGAACATGAAACTATATCCAAAAATCATGGTTAAACTCAAAGTGGAAGTATGTTTTTCAAAATGGTCATCAACACGTCGTTCTTTCGACTGAAATGACTACCTCTTACAAAAACGACTTGTAACTTATATTTCCGACTATAAACCTATACTTTTTCTGTTTAGATTCATAAAATAGAGTTCAATAAGAAACGAAAGCAATTTGATTCACTCAAAACGAATTTAAAACGAAGAAGTTATGGGTAAAACAATTTTGGATTTTTTTTTATTGTTGTAGCTTCGAGAAATATTGTAACAATTCTATACAAATCATATATTAGCTAACTTATATTGTATTATACATGTATTCTAATATATTATGTAATCTTGGAATACCATAGACACGTATGCAAATGTTTTGACATATCATATCGACCCATGTATATATATTATTTGGAACAACCATAGACACTCTATATGCAGTAATGTTTAAGTTAGCTATACAGGGTTGAGGTTGATTCCAAAAATATATATACTTTGAGTTGTGATCTAGCCTGAGACATGTATACACTGGGTCGTGGATTGATTCAAGATAATATATATCAATTTATTTCTGTACATCTAACTATGGACAACTAGTTGTAGGTTACTAACGAGGACAGCTGACTTAATAAACTTAAAACATCAAAATGTATTAAAAATATTGTAAATATATTTTGAACATACTTTGATATATATATATATATATGTATATATTTGTTATAGGTTCGTGAATCGACCAGTGGCCAAGTCGTACTCCCGACGAAGTAAAAATCTGTGAAAGTGAGTTATAGTCCCACTTTTAAAATCTAATATTTTGGGATGAGAATACATGCAGTTTTATAAATATTTTACGAAATAGACACAAGTAAATGAAACTACATTATATGGGTGAATGATCGAAGCTGAATATGCCCCTTTTGCTTGGTAGCCTAAGAATTAGTAAACCGATCTACTAATTGGCGCGAATCCTAAAGATAGATCTACTGGGCCTAACGAACCCCATCTAAAGTACCGGATGCTTTAGTACTTCGAATTCGTTTTTATCATGTTCGAAGGATTTCTCGGAATGATAAGGGATATTCTTATATGCATCTTGTTAATGTCGGTTACCAGGTGTTCACCATATGAATGATTTTTATCTCTATGTATGGGATGTATATTGAAATATGAAATCTTGTGGTCTATTATTATGATTTGATAATATATAGGTTAAACTTATAACTCACCAACATTTTTGTTGACGTTTTAAGCATGTTTATTCTAAGGTGATTATTAAGAGCTTCCGCTATTGCATACTAAAATAAGGACAAGATTTGGAGTCCATGCTTGTATGATATTATGTAAAAACTGCATTCAAGAAACTTATTTTTGATGTAATATATTCTTATTGTAAACCATTATATAATGGTCGTGTGTAAACGGTATATTTTAGATTATCATAATTTGATAATCTACGTAATTCTTTTTAAACCTTTATAGATAAAATAAAGGTTATGGTTTTTTTAAAAAATGAATGTAGTCTTTGAAAAACGTCTCATATAAAGGTCAAAACCTCGCAACGAAATCAATTAATATGGAACGTTTATAATCAATATGAACGGGACATTTCAGTTGGTATCCGAGCGTTGGTCTTAGAGAACCAAAAATTTGCATTAGTGTGTCTTATTGTGTTTGTTAGGATACATTAGTGATTTGGACTTCGACCGTGTTTTCTTTAAAAACGATTGCTTAACACTTTTGTTGGAAACTATATATTATTAACATGTAAATATTATGTGATATATTAACCTCTTAATGTGTTTGATATTGTATGATAGATGTCTACCACTAGTACAAATCCCATCGATTCACCTAATAATAATGAAGAGTCGAATATATTTTGGGAAGATTCACAAATTTCCGAAGAGGAACCGGAAGAAGAGGAATCGGAAGAGGAGGAATCGGAAGAGAAGGAACCGAAAGAAGAGGAACCGGAAGAGGAGGAACCGTAAGAAGAAGAGGTTCCAGGGGAAGAAATATTGATCCCTATAGTAAATCGATTAAATAAAAGAAAATCCTCAACCAACGGACCAAAGTTAATAATGGTCAATGGTGTTTCCACCGAGGAAGCAAAATATTGGGAAGATTACCAATTTTCCGATGAATCGCATCCCGATGAGGATTCCGATGATGTTATAGAAATTACCTCGACCCAATTTAATAAAGCAAAAGAAAATAATAAGGGAAAAGGTATAAAAATAGAGAAACCTGATTCCAACCCCGATGAACATTATATGTATCGGCAACATCCGTATTTCCTAAAATGTGAAAATGACCCGGGAACCTCTAAACCACCAGGTTTTTCGAAACCATTGTGGAAAACGACGGCTCGTATTAGAGGAACACCATATATTCCTAGAAAATTAGGAAAACGAACCAAGTCCGAAGAAGAAGAAACCAGTGATTCAGATTAGAGGGTTGTAATCATGTTGCGTATTATATGTATTGTAGTGTGCTTGTACTTTTATGTTCTATGTAAAAATTGCTTGTATTGTTTGTTAATTATCTTTTACGAATCTAATCCTTGCCTATTTTACAGTATAAAAACAAAATGGACATTAAGGGTAGACAACCGAATATTTTAGAAGATCTACCAGAGGATATGATTGAGGAAATCTTGTCTATAGTCGGTCAGAATTCATCAGCACAATTAATTATGGCAAAATTAACTTGTCAAACATTTGAAAGACTTTCCAGAAATGCCTTAGTTTAAAAAAGGCTTTCCTTTGATAGGTGGGGTATATCACATTGGGGAGACCGTAAGTTACGCCGTGTTTTCTTTAAAGCGTTAAATGCGGGGAACCCAAATGCAATTTTACGCTACGGGTTAAGAACCTATTTTGACTCAACATATCCCAACATAGGATTTCGTGAATTAGAAAGAGCTTCTAACATGCAACATAAAGAAGCTTGTTATGCTTACGGGTTAGTGATGTTCACTTCTTACCAAAGTGAGAAAAAGAACATCGGATTGCATCTTTTAAATAAAACCTTCCCACAAGTGACGGATTCAGTAGTTGGGGTGAGAAACAAGGTTTTTAGATTATTGCGGGGCTGTTGGTGTAGTGACCCGAACTTTTCCATGTTTATATATATTAATTGAGATTTATATTTACATGATTAAATGTTTCCAACATGTTAAGCAATCAAACTTGTTAAGACTTGATTAATTGAAATATGTTTCATATAGACAATTGACCACCCAAGTTGACCGGCGATTCACGAACGTTAAAACTTGTAAAAACGACATGACGATATATATATATGGATATACATATGGTTAACATGAGATTATGATAAGTAAGTATCTCCATAAGTATATTAACAATGAGTTATATACATATAAACAAGACTACTAACTTAAGGATTTCGAAACGAGACATATATGTAACGATTATCGTTGTAACGACATTTAAATGTATATATATCATATTAAGATATATTAATATATCATAATATCATGATAATATAATAATTTAACGTCTCATTAGATATAATAAACAATGGGTTAACAATATTAATTGAGATCGTTAACTTAAAGGTTTCAAAACAACACTTACATGTAACGACTAACGATGACTTAACGACTCAGTTAAAATGTATATACATGTAGTGTATTTAGATGTATTAAAATACTTTTGGAAGACTTCAAGAGATATATTAAAACACTCATACTTAACGAAAATGGTTACAGTTACTTTCCCATTCTTTTCTTTCATCAAGAATTCTAGTCGTATTCTTACCCGTATTATACACAGCTTCAAAACGTACTTACTATGGGTATATACCAATAGGAACTAGCATGGGATTCCACTCTTGATTATGTCATATATGACTAATCAATTTTAACTTCTACCATGAGCTAGTCAACTAACTAGAACTCCTTTTAACCCCACTCACCACTCACCAATTACCACTCATCATTCACTCCATTTCACTTCCAATTCTCTTTCTAATTCTCTCTCAACACACACACACACACACACACTATTATGAACGTATTTTTCCAATAGTTAATCATCATCTTCATCAAAAATCACTTCAAGAATCAAGCTATAATCATCATAGGAAGAACACTTCAAGAACACTTCAAAAATCCCTTCAAGTTTACTAATTTACTTCCAAGCTTTCTAATCCATTCCAAGTAATCATCTAAGATCAAGAAACCTTTGTTATATACAGTAGGTTATCTTTCTTATTCAAGGTAATATTCATATTCAAACGTTGATTCAATTTCTATAACTATAAACTATCTTAATTCGAGTAAAAATCTTACTTGAACTTGTTTTTGTGTCATGATCCTACTTCAATAACTTTCAAGCCATCCAAGATCCTTTGAAGCTAGATCATTTCTTGTCACTTCCAGTAGGTTTACCTACTAAACTTGAGGTAGTAATGATGTTCATAACATCATTCGATTCATATATATAAAACTATCTTATTCGAAGGTTTAAACTCGTAATCACTAGAACATAGTTTAGTTAATTCTAAACTTGTTCGCAAACAAAAGTTAATCCTTCTAAATTGACTTTTAAAATTAACTAAACACATGTTCTATATCTATATGATATGCTAACTTAATGATTTAAAACCTGGAAACACGAAAAACACCGTAAAACCGGATTTACGTCGTCGTAGTAACACCGCGGGCTGTTTTAGGTTAGTTAATTAAAAACTATGATAAACTTTGATTTAAAAGTTGTTATTCTGAGAAAATGATTTTTATTATGAACATGAAACTATATCCAAAAATTATGGTTAAACTCAAAGTGGAAGTATATTTTCTAAAATGGTCATCTAGACGTCGTTCTTTCGACTGAAATGACTACCTTTACAAAAACGACTTGTAACTTATTTTTCCGACTATAAACCTATACTTTTTCTGTTTTGATTCATAAAATAGAGTTCAATATGAAACCATAGCAATTTGATTCACTCAAAACGGATTTAAAATGAAGAAGTTATGGGTAAAACAAGATTGGATAATTTTTCTCATTTTAGCTACGTGAAAATTGGTAACAAATCTATTCCAACCATAACTTAATCAACTTGTATTGTATATTATGTAATCTTGAGATACCATAGACACGTATACAATGTTTCGACCTATCATGTCGACACATCTATATATATTTCGGAACAACCATAGACACTCTATATGTGAATGTTGGAGTTAGCTATACAGGGTTGAGGTTGATTCCAAAATATATATAGTTTGAGTTGTGATCAATACTGAGATACGTATACACTGGGTCGTGAATTGATTCAAGATAATATTTATCGATTTATTTCTGTACATCTAACTGTGGACAACTAGTTGTAGGTTACTAACGAGGACAGCTGACTTAATAAACTTAAAACATCAAAATATATTAAAAGTGTTGTAAATATATTTTGAACATACTTTAATATATATGTATATGTATATATTGTTATAGGTTCGTGAATCAACAGTGGCCAAGTCTTACTTCTCGACGAAGTAAAAATCTGTGAAAGTGAGTTATAGTCCCACTTTTAAAATCTAATATTTTTGGGATGAGAATACATGCAGGTTTTATAAATGATTTACAAAATAGACACAAGTACGTGAAACTACATTCTATGGTTGAATTATCGAAATCGAATATGCCCCTTTTTATTAAGTCTGGTAATCTAAGAATTAGGAACAGACACCCTAATTGACGCGAATCCTAAAGATAGATCTATTGGGCCTAACAAACCCCATCCAAAGTACCGGATGCTTTAGTACTTCGAAATTTATATCATATCCGAAGGGTGTCCCGGAATGATGGGGATATTCTTATATATACATCTTGTTAATGTCGGTTACCAGGTGTTCACCATATGAATGATTTTTATCTCCATGTATGGGATGTGTATTGAAATATGAAATCTTGTGGTCTATTGTTACGATTTGATATATATAGGTTAAACCTATAACTCACCAACATTTTTGTTGACGTTTAAAGCATGTTTATTCTCAGGTGAATATTAAGAGCTTCCGCTGTTGCATACTAACATAAGGACAAGATTTGGAGTCCATGTTTGTATGATATTGTGTAAAAACTGCATTCAAGAAACTGATTTCGATGTAACATATTTGTATTGTAAACCATTATGTATTGGTCGTGTGTAAACATGATATTTTAGATTATCATTATTTGATAATCTACGTAAAGCTTTTTAAACCTTTATTAATTGTCATAACCCGTCCTTAACCATAAGAACGCGTTAGATAACGTATGATTTCATTGCGAGGTATTGACCTCTATATGAGACATTTTTGAAAGAGTGTGTGTTTTTGCTAAGATAATTGAAGTAAAAGTGAAACAAAGTGATGATACATATAGAGCTAAAAAAACGTGGCCATGTAAGGGTTAAGGACAAAATTTCAAGTTATGATTTCATGTATCTAGCCTTATTTGCATCCAAGTTCAATTACCTAGCTCTAAGGGCAGTAACAAGAGTAGGTTTGGTGGTGATTTGATGTGTATTTACTATTAGTAAATACGTATAGAAGCTTGGTATGATACAAGTATAAATACTCTAGGTATACGTATAGAAATTTTGTGAAAAATGGAATGAGGATTCAAATATAGCTATCTTTTGTGAATACACTTATATGGTTTTATGTATTTAAGTCTTTAAAAGTGATTAAATACATTACTTATACAATATATGTATAAACATTATATGTCTTAAGTATTTATGTCAAATAACGTTACGTATAGTTATCGTTTTGAAAACTTAAGTTAGTAGTTTCAAAATATACTTGTAACTTATTGTTATTAATATAAAATGAGATATTAAAACATTTATTAATCATGTTAAATATGTATATATACATTTATATACACAAACGTATAATTATCATATATTGTATAGTTCGTGATATCATCGGTCAAACTAGACGGTCAAACGTTGTGTAAAACTCTTTTCGAAAATATAAGTCTCGACAATTTGGATTACTTATCATGTTGGCAAGGTTTAATTTATGTAAATATTAATCTTATAAGTATAGTTTGATCGAAAAAGTGCGGGTCGTTACATTACCTCCCCGTTAAATAAATTTCGTCCCGAAATTTTAAAATTGTACCTATTTTGCGTCATCGAGAAACAAGTGTGGATACTTTTGCTTCATCTGATCCTCTCGTTCCCAAGTAAACTCGGGACCTCTTCTAGCATTCCAACGAACCTTAACAATCGGTATATTACTCTGTTTGAGCTGTTTAACTTCACGGTCCATGATTTCGATTGGTTCTTCGACGAATTGTAGTTTCTCGTCGACATGAATTTCTTCAAGAGGAATGGTGAGGTCTTCCTTTGCAAGACACTTCTTAAGGTTTGAGACGTGAAAGGTATTATGTACTCCGGCGAGTTGTTGTGGTAACTCGAGTCGATAAGCTACCGGTCCAATGCGTTCGATGATCTTAAACAGGCCTACGTATCTTGGGTTCAGTTTACCCCTTTTGCCGAAACGTATTACACCTTTCCAAGGTGACACCTTTAGCATAACCATGTCCCCGACCTGAAACTCTAATGGTTTCCTTCGAACATCGGCGTAGCTCTTTTGGCGACTACGGGCTGTTTTCAATCTCTCCTTGATTTGCACTATCTTCTCAGTCGTTTCATGTATGATCTCGGGACCAGTTAAATGTCGATCTCCTACTTCATTCCAACAGATAGGAGATCTACACTTCCTTCCGTACAATGCTTCGAATGGCGCAGCTCCAATGCTCGCATGATAACTATTATTATACGAGAATTCTGCTAACGGTAGATATTTATCCCATCCGTTTCCAAAATCGATCACACATGCCCTGAGCATGTCTTCGAGAGTCTGAATCGTTATTTCACTCTGTCCATCGGTTTGTGGATGATATGCGGTACTCATATCCAACCGAGTTCCTAGTGCCTCCTGTAGTGATTTCCAAAATTTTGAAGTAAATCTACTATCACGATCGGATATAATGGAAATAGGTATTCCATGCCTTGAAACTATTTCCTTTATATATAATCGTAATAATTTCTCCATTCTATCTGTTTCCTTTATAGGCAAGAAATGTGCAGATTTGGTAAGACGATCAACAATTACCCAAATGGTGTCGTATCCCCAGGCAGTCTTTGGTAACTTCGTGATGAAATCCATGGTAATACCGTCCCATTTCCATTCTGGAATTTCTGGTTGTTGAAGTAACCCTGACGGCTTCTGGTGTTCTGCTTTGACTTTGGAACAAGTTAAACATTCCCCAACATATGTTGCAACGTCTGTCTTCAAATTAGGCCACCAATAATGCGTCTTAAGATCTTGGTACATCTTTCCAACTCCAGGATGTATCGAATATCTTGTCTTATGTGCCTCGTTCAATATCAACTTCCTTAATCCACCCAACTTCGGTACCCAAATACGATTTGCAAAATATCGAATTCCATCTTCCCGCATAACGAGTTGCTTCGCATACTTCTTCATTATTTCATTTCCTATATTTTCTTTAGTAAGTGCTTCTCGTTGAACTTCTTTGATTTGTGAGTTGAGATTCATGCGAATTTTTATGTTCATCGCTCGTACTCGAATTGGTTCTCGTTCCTTTCTGCTTAGTGCGTCAGCCACCACATTCGCTTTCCCGGGATGATAACGAATTTCACAATCATAGTCGTTTATTAACTCGACCCACCTACGTTGCCTCATGTTCAATTGTTTCTGATCAAAAATATGTTGAAGGCTTTTATGATCAGTAAACACAGTGAATTTAACCCCATACAAGTAGTGTCTCCACATCTTCAATGCAAACACGACTGCTCCCAATTCTAGATCATGCGTCGTATAATTTCGCTCGTGAATCTTCAATTGTCGGGATGCGAATGCAATAACTTTCTTCCGTTGCATAAGAACACAACCAAAACCTTGTCGCGAAGCGTCACAATATATTTCAAAATCATCGTTCCCTTCTGGTAACGATAAAATAGGCGCCGTAGTTAACTTCTTCTTCAGTAATTGAAATGCGTTCTCCTGCTCCGAGGTCCATTCATATTTCTTCCCTTTTTGCGTTAACGCTGTCAACGGTTTAGCTATTCGGGAAAAATCTTGAATAAACCTTCTATAATAACCGGCTAAACCCAAAAATTGGCGTATCTGCGTTGGTGTCTTAGGAGTCTCCCATTTTTCAATAGCTTCAGTTTTTGCTGGATCAACCTAAATTCCTTCGCTATTAACAACGTGACCAAGAAATTGCACTTCTTTCAACCAGAAAGCACACTTAGAAAATTTAGCATAAAGTTGTTCTTTTCTCAACAACTCCAGTATCAACCTTAAATGCTCTTCATGCTCTTGCTCACTCTTGGAATAGATAAGAATATCATCAATGAAAACGATAACAAACTTATCTAAATACGGACTACAAACTCGATTCATGAGGTCCATGAATACAGCTGGCGCATTCGTCAATCCAAACGGCATAACCAAAAATTCGTAATGACCATAACGTGTCCGAAAAGCAGTTTTCGGAATATCCTCTTCTTTGACGCGTAGTTGATGATAGCCCGATCTTAATTCGATTTTCGAATAAACACATGATCCTTGCAATTGATCAAATAAGTCATCAATTCTCGGTAGTGGATACCGATTCTTGATAGTTAACTTATTTAATTCACGATAATCTATACACATTCGGAAAGATCCGTCTTTCTTCTTGACAAACAAAATTGGAGCTCCCCACGGTGATGTACTTGGTCGTATGAATCCACGGTCCAATAATTCTTTTAACTGACTTTGAAGTTCTTTTAATTCGGACGGTGCAAGTCTATATGGCGCACGAGCCACTGGTGCAGCTCCTGGTACTAAATCTATTTGAAATTCTACCGATCTAAATGGAGGTAATCCCGGCAATTCTTCCGGAAAAACTTCAGGAAAATCTCTTGCCACAGGCACGTCGTTGATATACTTTTCTTTCTTTTCGACTTTATTAACATGTGCTAAAATAGCGTAACATCCCTTTTCTAAACACTTCTTGGCTTTCAAACAGCTAATGAGTTTTAGCTTTGAATTACCCTTCTCTCCATAAATCATCACCGGTATTTTATCCTTACCAGGAATACGAATTGCCTTCTTGGCACAAACAACTTCCGCTCCTATTTTGGACATCCAGTCCATGCCGACTATTACATCAAAACCTCCTAATTCTACGGGTATTAAGTCGATTTTAAACGTTTCTCCGGCTAGATTTATTTCACAATCACGACAAATTTTATCGGCTTTAATTAGCTTACCATTAGCTAACTCAATCAAGTACTTAGCATCTAGAGGTAATGATGAACAATTCAATTTAGTGTAAAAATTTATACACACGTAACTTCTATCGGCGCCAGTATCAAATAAAATAGATGCTGATAAGTTATTAATGGTAAACGTACCCGTAACAAGTTCCGGGTCTTCTCGTGCCTCTCTAGCATTAATAACAAACGCTCTTCCACGTGCAGGTCCGCCATTCTGATTCGGGCACTGGCTCTTATAATGACCTTGTTTTCCACACCCAAAACAAGTAATGTTAGCCAAAGCAGTTCTATTTGCGTTGGTGGCAGGAGTCTTGTTACCATTTGCATTTGTAACGAGAGCCTTACAATCTTCAGCAAGATGTCCCTGTCTATTGCATTTAGTGCACAACACACTACAGTAACCAAAATGATGTTTGTGATAACGGTTGCATAAAGGACTTTGTCCTTTGTAACCAAAGCCTGAACCGCTACCCGCACCTTTCGTGGTTTCTTGTTTCTTATAAGGTTGTTGTTGGTTACCTCGATCATAACCTCCATTCCACTTTTTCTTGTTCCCCAATACCTTCACCTCAGTATTGAATGCTTTCTTGTCCAAAATGACCTGATCCATTAGCTCGTTTGCCATGGTTATAGCTTCATGAATTGTCTTAGGTTTCGATGCTGTAACGTTTGCCTTGACCTTTTTGGGCAAACCACCTTTGTACATTTCAATCTTTCGTGCTTCGGTTGGAACCAATTCAGGACATAGTAAAACCAATTCCATGAATCGCTGATTGTAGTTGGTGATTTCAGTACCAACCACCTTCAAACTTCGTAACTCATCTTCTAACTTAATAACCTCATTCCTTGGACAATACTCGGTGATTATCATTGCTTTGAATTCTTCCCATGGAGTATCATAAGCTACATCTCCTCCTACCGCCTTCACATAATTCTTCCACCATGTGAGTGCACTATCTTGTAAAGTGCACGATGCAAACTTGGTCATGTCTTTTTCATCACAACCACTGATTTTAAACACCGTCTCCATCTTTTCTATCCATCGGGTTAAACCGATCGGTCCTTCCGTTCCACTGAATGATGATGGCTTGCAAGCTTGGAACGTCTTGTAGGAGCATCCTACACGAGGATTTGGGTTAACTGCAGCAGCTCTTGCAGCTTCGACCCATAGCATTCTATTGTTCACTCACTGGTTGATGAGTTCCTCGAGTTCTTGTTCCGTCATTCGATTCAATCGCGCCATTTCCTAATGAAAGAAAATAATTATTCACATGGAATATTATAGATGTAGTGTGTATTTATAGTACATTTATAGCTTGTTAATAATATGAACCAGGTATTATTATAAAAGCCTTTTCTTCTTATTAGCGTTTTATAATTATATCTTGGGTAGTACCTACCCGTTAATGTTCATACTTAATAGCTTAGTACAGAATCAATTACTACAATCTAAATAATACTTAACCATGGAAAATTATTGCATTTCATACTTCGCTATTTTACATATGCTTACATCAAACTTTAAACAAACCACACTAATAATATTATACAAAACATTATGTGATTCCATGGTTTAATACGGTAGCGCATCATTTGGTCTATTTCCCAAAACATTTATGTCCAGGGAATCCCCCAACGCGAATCCTAGCTGTCTCCCTACGTTTTGGCTGAGGTGCCGAAGAACTAGATGCGGGGATAGCACTAATAGGAATAGCGGGGATAGGGGTGGTAGTGTTGAGTGGAATTGGTGCCACATCATTCTCATTAAACTCGGGATTTGGATTTTCTAATTCATTAGCCTTTCGTTTCTTTCCTAGTTCGAACTCGTCTTTTGTAATTTCCTGTATTTCTTCCTCGGGTTCACTTTCCTCCTCGGGTTCACTTTCCTCCTCGGGTTCACTTTCCGATATTTCTATAGTTGGTTCATCCGGAAATTGTGAGTCTTCCCCAAAAATACCACTTTCGTCATCGGATATGTTAATGACTGAAACACAATCTGAAGGTTCTGATTCAGAGTCGCTGAATGTGATAATAAGTTTCGAGCCCGACATCTATCACACAACAACTAACCCATTAGTACTTACATAATATTTACACATAAATTTTAACCAACAGTGATAAGCAATGGTTTTTTTTTTTTTTAAAATCAGACCCGGTCAAAGTCCAGACTTTACTAATGTATCCTAACGACTTCTCGGTTAGACACACTAATGCAAACCTGGTTCGCTAAGACCAACGCTCTGATACCACATGTCATAACCCGTCCTTAACCATAAGAACGCGTTAGATAACGTATGATTTCATTGCGAGGTATTGACCTCTATATGAGACATTTTTGAAAGAGTGTGTGTTTTTGCTAAGATAATTGAAGTAAAAGTGAAACAAAGTGATGATACATATAGAGCTAAAAAAACGTGGCCATGTAAGGGTTAAGGACAAAATTTCAAGTTATGATTTCATGTATCTAGCCTTATTTGCATCCAAGTTCAATTACCTAGCTCTAAGGGCAGTAACAAGAGTAGGTTTGGTGGTGATTTGATGTGTATTTACTATTAGTAAATACGTATAGAAGCTTGGTATGATACAAGTATAAATACTCTAGGTATACGTATAGAAATTTTGTGAAAAATGGAATGAGGATTCAAATATAGCTATCTTTTGTGAATACACTTATATGGTTTTATGTATTTAAGTCTTTAAAAGTGATTAAATACATTACTTATACAATATATGTATAAACATTATATGTCTTAAGTATTTATGTCAAATAACGTTACGTATAGTTATCGTTTTGAAAACTTAAGTTAGTAGTTTCAAAATATACTTGTAACTTATTGTTATTAATATAAAATGAGATATTAAAACATTTATTAATCATGTTAAATATGTATATATACATTTATATACACAAACGTATAATTATCATATATTGTATAGTTCGTGATATCATCGGTCAAACTAGACGGTCAAACGTTGTGTAAAACTCTTTTCGGAAATATAAGTCTCGACAATTTGGATTGCTTATCATGTTGGCAAGGTTTAATTTATGTAAATATTAATCTTATAAGTATAGTTTGATCGAAAAAGTGCGGGTCGTTACATTAATGAAATAAAGGTTATGGTTTGTTTTAAAAATGAATGCAGTCTTTGAAAAACGTCTCATATAGAGGTCAAAACCTCGCAACGAAATCAATTAATATGGAACGTTTTTAATCAATAAGAACAGGACATTTCAGTTGGTATCAGAGCGTTGGTCTTAGAGAACCAGAATTTTGCATTAGTGTGTCTTATCGAGTTTGTTAGGATGCATTAGTGAGTCTGGACTTCGACCGTGTTTACTTGAAAAATGATTGCTTAACAAATTTTGTTGGAAACTATATATTTTTAACATGTGAATATTATGTGATATATTAATCTCTTAACGCGTTTGATATTATGTGATAGATGTCTACCTCTAGAACAAGTCCCATTGACTCACCTAATAATAATGAAGAGTCAAATGTAAATTGGAATGATTCGTGGACTGATTCACAAGTTCCCGAAGAGGAACCGGAAGAAGAGTCGGAACCGGAAGAAGAATCGGAACCGGAAGAAGAATCAGAATCGGATGAAGAAATAGAACCGGTGGGGGAAATAATAAAACGATTAAGTAAAAGAAAATTCTCAACCAACCGACTAAGGTTAATTATGGTCAATGGTGTTTCCGCTAAGGAAGCAAAATATTGGGAGGATTACCAATTCTCCGATGAATCGGATTCTGACGAGAATTCCGATGATGTTATAGAAATTACCCCAACTGAATTTAAAAAGGCAAAAGAAAATAATAAGGGAAAGGGCATAAAAATAGAGAAATCTAATTCCAACCCCGATGAACTTTATATGTATCGTCAACCCCCGAAGTCCTTAAGTTGTAACAATGACCCGGGAACCTCTAAACCACCAGGTTTTTCTAAACCAATGTGGAAAACGACGGCTCGTATTAGGGGAACATCATATATCCCTAGAAACTTGGCAAAACGAACCAAAACCGAAGAAGAAGAAACAAGCGAGTCGGAATAAGATAGTTGTATTCGTGTGGTGTAATATATGTAATATAGTGTGCTTATGCTTTATGATATATGTAAAAATTGCTTGTATTAATAAGTATTTTTTTTTATGAATCTAACTCTTGTCTATTTTACAGTATAAAAACACAAAATGGATAGACAACCCAATATTTTAAGAGACCTACCCGGAGACATGATTGATGAAATCTTGTCTAGAGTCGGTCAGAATTCTTCGGCACAACTATTTAAGGCGAGATCAGTTTGTAAGACATTCGAAGAACGTTCCAAGAATGCCTTGGTTTATAAAAGGCTTTCGTTCGAAAGATGGGGGATATCACATTGGGAAATCTATAAGTTACGATGTGTTTACTTTGACGCATATATTGCGGGGAACCCAAATGCTATTTTACGCAATGGGTTAAGAAATTATTTTGACTCAATATATCCGAATATTGGACTTCGTGATTTAGAAAAAGCGGCTAACATGCAACATAAAGAAGCATGTTATGCTTACGGATTAGTAATGTTCGCTTCTCACCAAAGTGAGAAAAAGAACATCGGGCTACAACTGTTAAACAAAACGTTCCCACAAGTGACGGAGTCGGTAATTGGGGTAAGAAATGAGGTTTTTAGATTGTTACGGGTACGTTTCTTATTGACAATAAATCTGCTTACGTTTTATTTGATTCGGGTGCGAATAGAAGCTATATGAGTAGAGATTTTTGTGCTAAATTAAGTTGTCCATTGACACCTTTGGATAGTAAATTTTTACTCGAATTAGCAAATGGTAAATTAATTTCAGCAGATAATATATGTTGGAATCGAGAAATTAAACTGGTTAGCGAAACATTTAAGATTGATTTGATACCAGTAGAGTTTGGGAGTTTTGATGTGATAATCGGTATGGACTGGTTGAAAGAAGTGAATGCAGAGATCGTTTGTTACAAAAATGCAATTCGCATTATACGAGAAAAAGGAAAACCCTTAATGGTGTACGGAGAAAAGGGCAACACGAAGCTACATCTTATTAGTAATTTCAAGGCACAAAAACTAATAAGAAAAGGTTGCTATGCTGTTCTAGCACACGTCGAGAAAGTATAAACTGAAGAAAAGAGCATCAATGATGTTCCCATTGCAAAAGAATTTCCCGATGTATTTCCGAAAGAATTACCGGGATTACCCCCACATCGATCCGTTGAATTTCAAATAGATCTTGTACCAGGAGCTGCACCAATAGCTCGTGCTATTTACAGACTCGCACCCAGCTAGATGAAAGAACTGCAAAGCCAATTACAAGAACTTTTCGAGCGTGGTTTCATTCTACCAAGCACATCACCGTGGGGAGCTCCTGTTTTGTTTGTCAAGAAGAAAGATGGTACATTCAGGTTGTGTATCGACTACCGAGAGTTGAACAAACTTACCATCAAGAACCGCTACCCACTACCGAGAATCGACGACTTATTTGATCAACTACAAGGCTCGTCTGTTTATTCAAAGATTGACTTACGTTCCGGGTATCATCAAATGCGGGTGAAAGAAGATGATATTCCAAAGACTGCTTTCAGAACACGTTACGGTCATTACGAGTTTATGGTCATGCCGTTTGGTTTAACTAATGCACCAGCTGTGTTCATGGACCTCATGAACCGAGTGTGTGGACCATACCTTGACAAGTTTGTCATTGTTTTCATTGATGACATACTTATTTACTCAAAGAATGACCAAGAACACGGTGAACATTTGAGAAAGGTGTTAGAAGTATTGAGGAATGAAGAATTGTACGCTAAGTTTTCAAAGTGTGCATTTTGGTTGGAAGAAGTTCAATTCCTCGGTCACATAGTGAACAAAGAAGGTATTAAGGTGGATCCGGCAAAGATAGAAACTGTTGAAAAGTGGGAAACCCCAAAAACTCCGAAACACATACGCCAGTTTTTAGGACTAGCTGGTTACTACAGAAGGTTCATCCAAGACTTTTCCAGAATAGCAAAACCCTTGACTGCACTAACGCATAAAGGGAAGAAATTTGAATGGAATGATGAACAAGAGAAAGCGTTTCAGTTATTGAAGAAAAAGCTAACTACGGCACCTATATTGTCATTGCCTGAAGGGAATGATGATTTTGTGATTTATTGTGACGCATCAAAGCAAGGTCTCGGTTGTGTATTAATGCAACGAACGAAGGTGATTGCTTATGCGTCTAGACAATTGAAGATTCACGAACAAAATTATATGACGCATGATTTGGAATTAGGCGCGGTTGTTTTTGCATTAAAGACTTGGAGGCACTACTTATATGGGGTCAAAAGTATTATATATACCGACCACAAAAGTCTTCAACACATATTTAATCAGAAACAACTGAATATGAGGCAGCGTAGGTGGATTGAATTGTTGAATGATTACGACTTTGAAATTCGTTACCACCCGGGGAAGGCAAATGTGGTAGCTAATGCTTTGAGCAGGAAGGATAGAGAACCCATTCGAGTAAAATCTATGAATATAATGATTCATAATAACCTTACTACTCAAATAAAGGAGGTGCAACAAGGAGTTTTAAAAGAGGGAAATTTAGAGGATGAAATACCCAAAGGATCGGAGAAGCATCTTAATATTCAGGAAGACGGAACC
The DNA here is from genome assembly GCF_046630445.1 of Rutidosis leptorrhynchoides. Classification (NCBI taxonomy): domain Eukaryota; kingdom Viridiplantae; phylum Streptophyta; class Magnoliopsida; order Asterales; family Asteraceae; genus Rutidosis; species Rutidosis leptorrhynchoides. The sequence goes on along the minus strand of NC_092337.1, from coordinate 408,309,025 downwards.
CGGTATAGGGCTGAAAGGATTTGGGTACCAAAATTTGGAGATATGAGAGAAATGGTACTTAGAGAAGCTCATAAAACCAGATACTCAATACATCCTGGAACGGGGAAGATGTACAAGGATCTCAAGAAACATTTTTGGTGGCCGGGTATGAAAGCCGATGTTGCTAAATACGTAGGAGAATGTTTGACGTGTTCTAAGGTCAAAGCTGAGCATCAGAAACCATCAGGTCTACTTCAACAACCCGAAATCCTGGAATGGAAATGGGAAAACATTAACATGGATTTCATCACTAAATTCCCAAGGACTGCAAGTGGTTTTGATACTATTTGGGTAATAGTTGATCGTCTCACCAAATCAGCACACTTCCTGCCAATAAGAGAAGATAACAAGTTGGAGAAGTTAGCACGACTGTATTTGAAGGAAGTCGTCTCCAGACATGGAATACCAATCTCTATTATCTTTGATAGGGATGGCAGATTTATTTCAAGATCCTGGCAGACATTACAGCAAGCACTAGGAACTCGTCTAGACATGAGTACTGCCTATCATCCACAAACTGATGGGCAGAGCGAAAGGACGATACAAACGCTTGAAGACATGCTACGAGCATGTGTTATTGATTTCGGAAACAGTTGGGATCGACATCTACCGTTAGCAGAATTTTCCTACAACAACAGCTACCATTCAAGCATTGAGATGGCGCTGTTTGAAGCACTTTATGGTAGAAAGTGCAGGTCTCCGATTTGTTGGAGTGAAGTGGGGGATAGACAGATTACGGGTCCGGAGATTATACAAGAAACTACCGAGAAGATCATCCAAATTCAACAACGGTTGAAAACCGCCCAAAGTCGACAAAAGAGCTACGCTGACATTAAAAGAAAAGATATAGAATTTGAAATTGGAGAGATGGTCATGCTTAAAGTTGCACCTTGGAAAGGCGTTGTTCGATTTGGTAAACGAGGGAAATTAAATCCAAGGTATATTGGACCATTCAAGATTATTGATCGTGTCAGACCAGTAGCTTACCGACTTGAGTTACCTCAACAACTCGCGGCTGTACATAACACTTTCCACGTCTCGAATTTGAAGAAATGTTTTGCTAAAGAAGATCTCACTATTCCGTTAGATGAAATCCAAATTAACGAAAAACTCCAATTCAACGAAGAACCCGTCGAAATAATGGATCGTGAGGTTAAAAGACTTAAGCAAAACAAGATACCAATTGTTAAGGTTTGATGGAATGCTCGTAGAGGACCCGAGTTCACCTGGGAGTGTGAAGATCAGATGAAGAAGAAATACCCGCATCTATTTCCAGAAGATTCGTCAACACCTTCAACAGCTTAAAATTTCGGGACGAAATTTATTTAACGGGTAGGTACTGTAGTGACCCGAACTTTTCCATATTTATATATATTAATTGAGATTGATATTTACATGATTAAATGTTTCCAACATGTTAAGCAATCAAACTTGTCAAGACTTGATTAATTGAAATATGTTTCATATAGACAATTGACCACCCAAGTTGACCGGCGATTCACGAACGTTAAAACTTGTAAAAATGACATGACGATATATATATGGATATACATATGGTTAACATGAGATTATGATAAGTAAGTATCTCCATAAGTATATTAACAATGAGTTATATACATATAAACAAGAGTACTAACTTAAGGATTTCGAAACGAGACATATATGTAACGATTATCGTTGTAACGACATTTAAATGTATATATATCATATTAAGATATATTAATATATCATAATATCATGATAATATAATAATTTAACATCTCATTAGATATAATAAACAATGAGTTAACAACATTAATTGAGATCGTTAACTTAAAGGTTTCAAAACAACACTTACATGTAACGACTAACGATGACTTAACGACTCAGTTAAAATGTATATACATGTAGTGTATTTAGATGTATTAAAATACTTTTGGAAGACTTTAAGACATATATTAAAACACTCATACTTAACGAAAATGGTTACAGTTACTTTCCCATTCTTTTCTTTCATCAAGAATTCTAGTCGTATTCTTACCCGTATTATACACAGCTTCAAAACATACTTACTATGGGTATATACCAATAGGAACTAGCATGAGATTCCACTCTTGATTATGTCATGTATGACTAATCAATTTTAACTTCTACCATGAGCTAGTCAACTAACTAGAACTCCTTTTAACCCCACTCACCACTCACCAATTACCACTCATCATTCACTCCATTTCACTTCCAATTCTCTTTCTAATTCTCTCTCAACACACACACACACACTATTATGAACGTATTTTTCCAGTAGTTAATCATCATCTTCATCAAAAATCACTTCAATAATCAAGCTATAATCATCATAGGAAGAACACTTCAAGAACACTTCAAAAATCCCTTCAAGTTTACTAATTTACTTCCAAGCTTTCTAATCCATTCAAAGTAATCATCTAAGATCAAGAAACCTTTGTTATATACAGTAGGTTATCTTTCTTATTCAAGGTAATATTCATATTCAAACTTTGATTCAATTTCTATAACTATAAACTATCTTAATTCGAGTAAAAATCTTACTGGAACTTGTTTTCGTGTCATGATCCTACTTCAAGAACTTTCAAGCCATCCAAGATCCTTTGAAGCTAGATCATTTCTTGTCACTTCCAGTAGGTTTACCTACTAAACTTGAGGTAGTAATGATGTTCATAACATCATTCGATTCATATATATAAAACTATCTTATTCGAAGGTTTAAACTCGTAATCACTAGAACATAGTTTAGTTAATTCTAAACTTGTTCGCAAACAAAAGTTAATCCTTCTAAATTGACTTTTAAAATTAACAAAACACATGTTCTATATCTATATGATATGCTAACTTAATGATTTAAAACCTGGAAACACGAAAAACACCGTAAAACCGGATTTACGCCGTCGTAGTAACACCGCGGGCTGTTTTGGGTTAGTTAATTAAAAACTATGATAAACTTTGATTTAAAAGTTGTTATTCTAAGAAAATGATTTTTATTATGAACATGAAACTATATCCAAAAATTATGGTTAAACTCAAAGTGGAAGTATGTTTTCTAAAATGGTCATCTAGACGTCGTTCTTTCGACTGAAATGACTACCTTTACAAAAACGACTTGTAACTTATTTTTCCGACTATAAACCTATACTTTTTCTGTTTAAATTCATAAAATAGAGTTCAATATGAAACCATAGCAATTTGATTCACTCAAAACGGATTTAAAATGAAGAAGTTATGGGTAAAACAAGATTGGATAATTTTTCTCATTTTAGCTAGGTGAAAATTGGTAACAAATCTATTCCAACCATAACTTAATCAACTTGTATTGTATATTATGTAATCTTGAGATACCATAGACACGTATACAATGTTTCGACCTATCATGTCGACACATCTATATATATTTTGGAACAACCATAGACACTCTATATGTGAATGTTGGAGTTAGCTATACAGGGTTGAGGTTGATTCCAAAATATATATAGTTTGAGTTGTGATCAATACCGAGATACGTATACACTGGGTCGTGGATTGATTCAAGATAATATTTATCGATTTATTTCTGTACATCTAACTGTGGACAACTAGTTGTAGGTTACTAACGAGGACAGCTGACTTTATAAACTTAAAACATCAAAATATATTAAAAGTGTTGTAAATATATTTTGAACATACTTTAATATATATGTATATATTGTTATAGGTTCGTGAATCAACAGTGGCCAAGTCTTACTTCTCGACGAAGTAAAAATCTGTGAAAGTGAGTTATAGTCCCACTTTTAAAATCTAATATTTTTTGGATGAGAATACATGCAGGTTTTATAAATGATTTACAAAATAGACACAAGTTCGTGAAACTATATTCTATGGTTGAATTATCGAAATCGAATATGCCCCTTTTTATTAAGTCTGGTAATCTAAGAATTAGGGAACAGACACCCTAATTGACGCGAATCCTAAAGATAGATCTATTGGGCCTAACAAACCCCATCCAAAGTACCGGATGCTTTAGTACTTCGAAATTTATATCATATCCGAAGGGTGTCCCGGAATGATGGGGATATTCTTATATATGCATCTTGTTAATGTCGGTTACCAGGTGTTCACCATATGAATGATTTTTATCTCCATGTATGGGATGTGTATTGAAATATGAAATCTTGAGGTCTGTTGTTACGATTTGATATATATAGGTTAAACCTATAACTCACCAACATTTTTGTTGACGTTTAAAGCATGTTTATTCTCAGGTGAATATTAAGAGCTTCCGCTGTTGCATACTAAAATAAGGACAAGATTTGGAGTCCATGTTTGTATGATATTGTGTAAAAACTGCATTCAAGAAACTGATTTCGATGTAACATATTTGTATTGTAAACCATTATGTAATGGTCGTGTGTAAACAGGATATTTTAGATTATCATTATTTGATAATCTACGTAAAGCTTTTTAAACCTTTATTTATGAAATAAAGGTTATGGTTTGTTTTAAAAATGAATGCAGTCTTTGAAAAACGTCTCATATAGAGGTCAAAACCTCGCAACGAAATCAATTAATATGGAACGTTTTTAATCAATAAGAACGGGACATTTCAGTTGGACCTTACGAAACCCTAGTCCTTTTGATGACATTACAACATGCTGCCTAGCCAATGGTCATAACGGTTATTTTCCACAAGACCAAGGATGGGAAGTCATCTTAGTAAAACCAGAATGCATGACTTGTTTCTGGACTTATGAATTACGTATCTTTATTTTCTTTGTTGAACAACTTGCGTATTAACTAGATTTATCTTCAAAACTGTCCTTTACCAAAGTGTACTATATTTCATGTTATATGTAATATAGCGATGTTGTAAGTTTGAAGAATATTTATATGTGATATATTATTATAATCAGTTTTTCATATGGAATTGTAGTAGTTGAATTGTATATTAGCTACTAAGTATGAACTTAACGGGTAGGTAATACCCGAATTTAAACTTATAAAACGCTAATATGAAGAAAAAGCTTTTATAAATGAGTTCATATTATGCTACGAAATTCTATTGACTACTCTTAATATTCTGTATGATTAACTCGATTCAGTTGGCTATTTTGAAGGAAATGGCACCGACTACTCGATACACCATGAATATGAGCGAAGAGGAATTTCGTACCTTTCTTGCTGCAAACATAGCCACAGTACAGGCTGCGCTACATACCAACAATAACTCTGAATCTAGCAATGCAGCTAACGGTGCAAGAAATCGTGTAGGATGCTCCTACAAAGAATTCACTGCCTGCAAACCTTTGGAATTTGATGGAACCGAAGGACCAATTGGATTGAAACGGTGGACCGAGAAAGTCGAATCGGTGTTTGCCATAAGTAAGTGTACTGAAGAGGACAAAGTTAAGTATGCTACGCATACCTTCACAGGTACTGTGTTAACGTGGTGGAACACCTGTCTTGAACAGGTAGGACAAAATGCTGCTTACGCACTACCATGGTCGGCATTCAAGCAATTGTTGAACGAGCAGTACCGTCCTAGAAACGAAGTCAATAAGCTCAAGGTAGAGCTTAGAGAGTTACGAACACAAGGGTTCGACATTACCACGTATGAACGACGATTCACTGAGTTGTGCCTATTGTGTTCGGGAGCGTTCGAAGATGAAAAAGAGAAGATCGACGCGTTTGTAAAAGGGTTACCAGTAAGGATTCAAGAAGATGTAAGTTCACACGAGACCGCTTCCATACAAAAGGCAATTCGAATGGCTCATAAACTCATAAATCAGATTGAAGGAAGAATTAAAGAGCAGGCGGCCGAAGAAGCCAACACAAAACAACTCAAGAGGAAGTGGGAGGAAAACAGTGACAAGAGTCACCAGTACAACAACAATAACAATAACAATTACAACCACAATCGCAACAACTATCCCAACAACCGCAACAACAATCGCAACAATAACCGAAATTCTAACAATAACTACAACAAACATCCCAACAACAACAACAACTATGACAACCGTTTCAACAACAATAACAATCCCAACAACAACCTCAATAACAACAACGGAAACAAAAACCAAAAACAGCCATGTCATAGGTGTGAAGAAAATCATCAGGAGTCTTGCACGACATTTTGCAACAGGTGTAAAAGAAATGGTCATAGCGCGACAAAGTGTGAGGTCTACGGACCAAAGTTTAACAGAACTAATTAAAGGAACAAATAGTGCCGGAACAAGTAATGCCGGAACGAATAGTGTCGGAGCAAGTAATACCAATACTGTTTGTTATAAATGTGTAAAACTAGGCCACATTATTAGAAATTGCCCGAATCATGGGAATACTAATGGGCAGGGCCGTGGAAGAGTTTTCAATATTAATGCGGCAGAAGCACAGGAAGACCTAGAGCTTGTTACGGGTACGTTTCTTATTGACGATAAATCTGCTTATGTTTTATTTGATTCCGGCGCGGATAGAAGCTATATGAGTAGAGAATTTAGTGCTAAGCTAAGTTGCCCATTGACGCCTTTGGATAATTAAATTTTACTCGAATTAGCAAATGGTAAATTAATTTCAGCAGATAATATATGTCGGGATAGAGAAATTAAACTGGGTGATGAAACGTTTAAGATTGATTTAATACCAGTCGAGTTAAGGAGTTTTGATGTAATAATTGGCATGGACTGGTTGAAGAAGGTAAGAGCAGAGGTCGTTTGTTACAAAAATGCGATTCGCATTATGCGTGAAAAAGGAAAACCTTTAATGGTGTACGGAGAAAAGAACAACGCGAAGTTAAATCTTATTAGTAGTTTGAAGGCGCAAAAACTAATAAGAAAAAGTTGTTACGTCATTCTAGCACACATCGAGGAAGTTAAACCTGAAGAAAAGAACATCAGTGATGTTCCCGTCGCAAAAGAATTTTCCGATGTATTTTCGAAAGAATTACCGGGATTACCCCACATCGATCTGTGGAATTTCAAATAGACCTTGTACCAGGAGTTGCACCAATTGCTCATGCTCTATACAGACTCGCACCCAGCAAAATGAAAGAATTACAAAGTTAGTTACAGGAACTTTTAGAGCGTGGTTTCATTCGACCAAGTACATCACCATGGGGAGCTCCTGTTCTGTTTGTCAAGAAGAATGATGGTACATTCAGGTTGTGTATCGACTACCGAGAGTTGAACAAACTTACCATCAAGAACCGTTACCCATTACCGAGAATCGACGACTTATTTGATCAACTACAAGGCTCGTCGATTTATTCGAAGATCAATTTACGTTCTGGATATCACCAAATGCGGGTGAAAGAGGATGACATTCCAAAGACTGATTTTAGGACGCGTTACGATCATTACGAGTTTATGGTTATACTGTTTGGATTGACTAACGCACCAGTTATGTTCATGGACCTCATGAACCGAGTATGTGGGCCATATATTGATAAGTTTGTCATTGTTTTCATCGATGACATATTTATTTACTCGAAAAATGATCAAGAGCACGAAGAACATTTGAGAAAAATGCTAGAGTTGCTGAGAAAAGAAAACCTGTACGCTAAGTTTTCAAAGTGTGCATTTTGGTTGGAAGAAGTTCAATTCCTCGGTCATATAGTGAACAAAGAAGGTATTCAGGTGGATCCAACAAAGATTGAAACCGTTGAAAAGTGAGAAATCCCGAAAGCTCCGAAACACATATGCCAATTTTTAAGGCTCGCTGGTTATTACAGGAGATTCATCCAAGATTTTTCCAAAATAGCAAAACCCTTGACTGCATTAACGCATAAAGGGAGAAAATTTGAATGGAAGGATGAACAAGAAAAAGCGTTTCAATTGTTGAAGAAAAAGTTAACTACAGCACCTATATTGTCATTACCTGAAGGGAATGATGATTTTGTGATATATTGTGACGCCTCAAAGCAAGGTCTCGGTTGTGTATTAATGTAACAAACGAAAGTAATTACTTATGCGTCTAGACAATTGAAGATTCACGAGCAGAATTATACGACGCATGATTTGGAATTAGGCGCGGTTGTTTTGCATTAAAGACTTGGAGGCACTACTTATATGGGGTCAAAAGTATTATATATACCGGCCACAAAAGTCTTCAACACATATTTAATTAGAAACAACTGAACATGAGGCAGCGCAGATGGATTGAATTATTGAATGATTACGACTTTGAGATTCGTTATCACTCGGGAAAGGCAAATGTGGTAGCCGACACCTTGAGCAAAAAGGACAGAGAACCCATTCGAGTAAAAGCTATGAATATAATGACTCACACTAACCTTACTACTCAAATAAAGGAGGCGCAACAAGGAGTTTTAAAAGAGGGAAATTTAGAGGATGAAATACCTAAAGGATCGGAGAAGCATCTTAATATTCGGGAAGACGGAACCCGGTATAGGGTTGAAAGGATTTGGGTACCAAAATTTGGAGATATGAGAGAAATGGTACTTAGAGAAGCTCATAAAACCAGATACTCAATACATCCTAGAATGGGGAAGATGTACAAGGATCTCAAGAAATATTTTTGGTGGCCGGGTATGAAAGCCGATGTTGCTAAATACGTAGGAGAATGTTTAACGTGTTCTAAGGTCAAAGCTGAGCATCAGAAACCATCAAGTCTACTTCAACAACCCAAAATCCCGGAATGGAAATGGGAAAACATTACCATGTATTTCATCACTAAATTGCCAAGGACTGCAAGTGGTTTTGATACTATTTGGGTAATAGTTGATAGTCTCACCAAATCAGCACACTTCCTGCCAATAAGAGAAGATGATAAGATGGAGAAGTTAGCACGACTGTATTTGAAGGAAGTCGTCTCCAGACATGGAATACCAATCTCTATTATCTCTGATAGGGATGGCAGATTTATTTCAAGATTCTTGCAGACATTACAGCAAGCATTAGGAACTCGTCTAGACATGAGTACTGCCTATCATCCACAAACTGATGGGCAGAGTGAAAGGACGATATAAACGCTTGAAGACATGCTACGAGCATGTGTTATTGATTTCAGAAACAGTTGGGATCGACATCTACCGTTAGCAGAATTTTCCTACAACAACAGCTACCATTCAAGCATTGAGATGGCTCCGTTTGAAGCACTTTATGGTAGAAAGTGCAGGTCTCCGATTTGTTGGAGTGAAGTGGGGGATAGACAGATTACGGGGATAATACAAGAAACTACCGAGAAGATCATCCAAATTCAACAATGGTTGTAAACGGTCCAAAGTCGACAAAAGAGATACGCCGACTTTAAAAGAAAAGATATAGAATTTAAAATTGGAAAGATGGTCATGCTTAAGGTTGCACCTTGGAAAGGCGTTGTTCGATTTGGTAAATGAGGGAAATTAAATCCAAGGTATATAGGACCATTCAAGATTATTGGTCGTGTCGGACCAGTAGCTTACCGACTTGAATTACCACAACAACTCGCGGCTGTACATAACACTTTCCACGTCTCAAAGTTGAAGAAATTTTTTTCTAAAGAAGATCTCACTATTCCGTTAGACGAAATCCAAATCAACGAAAAACTTCAATTCGTCGAAAAACCCTTCGAAATAATGGATCGTGAGGTTAAAAGACTTAAGCAAAACAAGATACCAATTGTTAAAGTTTGATGGAATGCTCGTAGAGGACTCGAGTTTATCTGGGAACGAGAAGATCAGATGAAGAAAAAATACCAGCACTTATTTCCAGAAGATACGTCAACACCTCCAACTGCTTAAAATTTCGGGACGACATTTATTTAAAGGGTAGGTACTGTAGTGACCCGAACTTTTCCATGTTTATATATATTAAATGAAATTGTAATTTTCATTATTAAGTATTTCCAACATGTTAAGCAATTAAACTAGTTAACACTTGATTAATTGAAATAGGTTTCATATAGACAATTGACCACCCAAGTTAACCGGTGATTCACGAACGTTAAAACTTGTAAAAACTATATGATGACATATATATGATTATATATATAGTTAACATGATATTATGATAAGTAAGTATCTCATTAGGTATTTTAACAATGAGTTATATACAAAAAATTGAGTTTATTGAATTAAGAAACTCGAAACGATATATATAACGATTATCGTTATAACAACGTCTTACTAAATACATATGAATCATATTAAGATATTGATACACTATGTTTAATCATGATAAATTATAAGTAAACATGTCATTAAGTGTATTAACAATGAATTACATATGTAAAAACAAGACTACTAACTTAATGATTTCGAAACGAGACATATATGTAACGATTATCGTTGTAACAACATTTAACTGTATATATATATATATATCATAATATCATGATAATGTAATAATTTAACATATCTTTAGATATAATAAACAATGGGTTAACAACATTTAACAAGATCGTTAACCTAAAGGTTTCAAAACAACATTTACATGTAACGACTAACGATGACTTAACGACTCAGTTAAAATGTATATACATGTAGTGTTTTAATATGTATTCATACACTTTTTATAGACTTCAAGACACTTATCAAAATACTTCTAATTAACAAAAATTCTTAAAATTACATCCTCGTTCAGTTTCATCAACAATTCTACTCGTATGCACCTGTATTCGTACTCGTACAATACACAACTTTTAGATGTATGTACTATTGGTATATACACTCTAATGATCAGCTCTTAACAGCCTATGTGAGTCACCTAACACATATGGGAACCATCATTTGGAAACTAGCATGAAATATCTCATAAAATTACAAAAATATTAGTAATCATTCATGACTTATTTACATGTAAACAAAATTACACATCCTTTATATCTAATCCATATACCAACAACCAAAAACACCTACAAACACTTTCATTCTTCAATTTTCTTCATTTAATTGATCTCTCTCAAGTTCTATCTTCAAGTTCTAAGTGTTCTTCATAAATTCTATAAGTTCTAGTTTCATAAAATCAAGAATACTTCCAAGTTTGGTATCTTACTTCCAAATTTGTAAAGTGATCATTCAACCTCAAGAAATCTTTCTTATTTACAGTAATATTTCTTTCTAATACAATTTAATACTCATATTCAAATTTTGATTCAATTTCTATAACTATAACAATCTTATTTCGACTGGAAATCTTACTTGAACTTGTTTTCGTGTCATGATTCCGCTTCAAGAACTTTCAAGCCATCCAAGGATCCTTTGAAGCTAGATCTATTTTTCTCATTTCCAGTAGGTTTATCCACAAAACCTGAGGTAGTAATGATGTTCATAACATCATTCGATTCATATATATAAAACTACCTTATTCGAAGGTTTAAACTTGAAATCACTAGAACATAGTTTAGTTAATTCTAAACTTATTCGCAAACAAAAGTTGATCCTTCTAACTTGACTTTTAAAATAAACTAAATACATGATCTATATCTATATGATATGCTAACTTAATGATTTAAAACCTGGAAACACGAAAAACACCGTAAAACCGGACATACGCCGTCGTAGTAACACCTCGGGCTGTTTTGGGTTTGATAATTAAAACTATGATAAACTTTGATTTAAAAGTTGTTCTTCAGGGAAAATAGTTTTTCTTATGAACATGAAACTATATCCAAATATCATGGTTAAACTCAAAGTGGAAATATGTTTTTCAAAATGGTCATCAAGACGTCGTTCTTTCGATCGAAATGATTACCTCTTACAAAAATGACTTGTAACTTATATTTCGAACTATAAACCTATATGTTTTCTATTTAGATTCATCAAATAGAGTTCAATATGAAACCATAGCAATTTGATTCACTCAAAACGGATTTAAAACGAATAAGTTATGGGTAAAACAAGATTGGATATTTTTTGATTGTTGTAGCTACGGAAAATATTGTAACAATTCTATACAAATCATATCCTAGCTAACTTATATTGTATTATACATGTATTCTAATATATTATGTAATCTTGGGATACCATAGACACGTACGCAAATGTTTTGACGTATCATATCGACCCATGTATATATATTATTTGGAACAACCATAGACACTCTATATGCAGTAATGTTTGAGTTAGCTATACTAGGTTGAGGTTGATTCCAAAAATATATATACTTTGAGTTGTGATCTAGCCTGAGACGTGTATACACCTGGTCGTGGATTGATTCAAGATAATATATATCAATTTATTTTTGTACATCTAACTATCTACAACTAGTTGTAGGTTACTAACGAGGACATCTGACTTAATAAACTTAAAACATCAAAATATATTAAAAATGTTGTAAATATACTTTAAACATACTTTGATATATATATGTATATATTTGTTATAGGTTCGTGAATCGACCAGTGGCCAAGTCTTACTCCCGATGAAGTAAAAATCTGTGAAAGTGAGTTATAGTCTCACTTTTAAAATCTAATATTTTGGGATAAGAATACATGCAATTTTATAAATGTTTTATGAAATAGACACAAGTAAATGAAACTACATTATAAGGGTGAATGATCGAAGCCGAATATGCCCCTTTGCTTGGTAGCCTAAGAATTAATAAACCGTTCTACTAATTGACGCGAATCCTAAAGATAGATCTATTGGGCCTAACGAACCCCATCCAAAGTACCAGATGCTTTAGTACTTCGAATTCATTTTTATCACGAAGGATTTCCCGGAATGATAGGGGATATTCTTATATGCATCTTGTTAATGTCGGTTACCAGGTGTTCACCATATGAATGATTTTTATCTCTATGTATGGGATGTATATTGAAATATGAAATCTTGTGGTCTATTATTATGATTTGATAATATATAGGTTAAACCTATAACTCACCAACATTTTTGTTGACGTTTTAAGCATGTTTATTCTCAGGTGATTATTAAGAGCTTCCGCTGTTGCATACTAAAATAAGGACAAGATTTGGAGTCCATGCTTGTATGATATTATGTAAAAACTGCATTCAAGAAACTTAGTTTTGATGTAATATATTCTTATTGTAAACCATTATGTAATGGTCGTGTGTAAACGGTATATTTTAGATTATCATTATTTAATTATCTAAGTAATGCTTTTTTAACCTTTATAGATATAATAAAGGTTATGGTTGTTTTAAAAATGAATGTAGTCTTTCAAAAACGTCTCATATAGAAGTCAAAACCTCGCAACGAAAACAATTAATATGGAACGTTTGTAATCAATATGAACGGGACATTTCACTAGCGGCGCATATTAATGATTTAAAAAACATGTTTAATGAAGTGACATTAGACTCAAAATCATATGAGTTATACATAATTACATTTTGAGTGAAATAATAGGCCTCAAAACTACATATACCATGCTAAGTCATCTATACACAAAAGTAATAATACGATATATATTGAAAAATGTTCAAAAAAAACATTAATAATGAGAAAAATGTCTTTTTTAGCATCCTGATGACCTCGAATGGCAATAAAATTTCTAGAAAGTCTTGATGTTAGGGTCGTTTTAGGGTGATCTTGAGAATTTCAACACAATCTGAAACAAAAAGTTATGCGCCGCCAAATCGTACTCCATTTGGCGGCACATCTTTTTGATATAAAAAGCGTGTTTAATGAAGTGACTTTAGATTAAAAATTATATGCGTTATAAATAATTACATTGTGAGTGAAATAATTGGCCTTAAAACAATATGTATCATGCTAAGTCATGCATACAAAAAGAAATAATATGATAAAAATTCAAAATGGTCAAAAGAGCGTCTAAAATTAAACAAAAAAAAGGCAAAATTGAATACTATCGAGGCCTCATTTCAAAAAATATTTGGGACAAACGGCTGACGAAAGTTTTCCAACGGATAGATCTCCAAAAAATACACGATTTAAAAAAAACAGTGACTAAATTGGAACTATGAGTCAAAATATACGATAGATCTAATATTTTGGCCAAAGACGAAAAACACCAAGCACCACGAACCGTCGGTGGTGTTTGGTGAGTGGTGTGAATTTTTGAGGAAATATGTCTTTTTCGAAAACTAGACGACCTCGAATGGCAAGAACGTTCAGAGAATCTTGCTCGTTGGGCCGTTTTAGGGTGATACTGAGAATTTCAGCACAATCTGAAACCAAAGGTTATGCGCCGGCGCATATTAATGATTTAAAAGCCATGTTTAATGAAGTGACATTAGACTCAAAATTATATGAGTTATACATAATTACATTTTGAGTGAAATAATAGGCCTTAAAACTATATATACCATGTTAAGTCATGTATACACAAAAGTAATAATACGATATATATTGAAAACGTTCAAAAAAATATTAATAATCAGAAAAATGTATTTTTTTGGCATCCTGATGACCTCAAATGGCAATAAAATTTCAGAGAGTCTTAATGTTAGGGTCGTTTTAGGGCGATCTTGAGAATTTCAACACAATCTAAAACCAAAAGTTATGCGCCGCCAAATGGTACTCCATTTGGCGGTGCATCTTTTTGATATAAAAAGCGTGTTTAATGAAGTGACATTAGATTAAAAGTTATATGCGTTTTACATAATTAAATTGTGAGTGAAATAATAGGCCTTAAAACAATATGTACCATGCTAAGTCATGAATACAAAAATAAATAATATGATAGAAATTCAAAATGGTCAAAAAAGCGTCTAAAATTAAAAAAAGTAAAATTGTAGGCTTTCGAGGCCTCGTTTCGAAAAATATTTGGGAGAAACGGCTGATGGTAGTTTGGCAACGGATAGATCTCGAAAAAATACACAATTTAAAAAAAACGGTGACTAAATCGGAACTACGAGTCAAAAGATACGATAAATCTAACATTTTGGCCAAAGACGAAAAACACCAAGCACCACGAACCGTCGGTGGTGTTTGGTGAGTGGTGTGAATTTTTGAGGAAATATGTCTTTATTTAAATCTAGACGACCTTGAATGGCAGGAAAGTTCAGAGAGTCTTGCTCGTTGGGCCATTTTAGGATGATCCTGAGAATTTCTGCACAATCTGAAACCAAAGGTTATGCGCCGCCAAATGGTACTCCATCTGGCGGCGCATATTAATGATTTTAAAAGCATGTTTAATGAAGTGACATTAATGACCCGTCCTAATCCATCCGGACGAAGTCCATATCGATTATAAATAATTCACAATAGTTGGTTACATCGCGATGTACTTGACCTCTATATGATACATTTTACAAACATTGCATTCGTTTTTAAAAGAGAAACTTTCTTTACATTGACAATTGACAGGCATGCATACCATTTCATAATATTCACTATCCAACTATAATTGACTTAATAATAATCTTGATGAACTCAACGACTCGAATGCAACGTCTTTCAAAATATGCCATGAATGACTCCAAGTAATATCTTTAAGATGAGCTAATGCACAGCGAAAGATTTCTTTAATACCTGAGAATAAACATGCTTTCAAGTGTCAACCAAAAGGTTGGTGAGTTCATTAGTTTATCATAAATAATCATTTCATAATTTTAATAGACCACAAGATTTCATATTTCCATTTCTCATAAACATACGTCCCATGCATAGAGACAAAAATATCATTCATATGGATTGAACACCTGGTAACCGACATTAACAAGATGCATATAAGAATATCTCCTATCATTCTGGGAAATCCTTCGGACATGATATAAAACAACATCGAAGTACTAAAGCATCCGGTACTTTGGATGGGGTTCGTCGGGCCTATAGATCTATCTTTAGGATTCGCGTCAATTAGGCGTGCACTAATTCCCAAAATTAGTGATGTTCCCTAATTCTTAGGCTACCAAGCTAAAAAGGGCATATTCGGCTTCGATCATTCAACCATATAAGGCAGTTTTGATTACTTGTGTCTATTTCGTAAAATATTTATAAAAAATTGCGCATGTATTCTCAGCCCAAAAATATAAAGGGTAAAAAGGCAAATGAAACTCACAGTACTGTATTTCGTAGTAAAAATACATATGACGTCATTGAACAAGTGTAAGTTTGGCCTCGGATTCACGAACCTATATCATTTGTATAATTATTAAAATATATAATGGAATCACATAATTTCAGTTATTAGTATTTGTTATTTATATATTTTTAGTTATATAGAATCTATTCTAAAATCCATTAAAACTTTTACTTATATTATATCTTACTTTATATGTTATATTTATTTATTTTGTATATATATTTAAAATGATAAATATTTTTATATATTTAGTTTTGTCAATATATCTAAATATATTATATGATCAGTATTATATTTAAAATCATTATTTGGTTATATGTAAATATTTATATAAATACTATTAATATGTTTGATATATTGTATATGAAATATTAATGTACTTTTAGTATATGTAAAGAGTATATTTTATGTACAAAATATTTAGCTGGTAAAAATGTTAGTTTTGATAACAAGGATTTACTCATAATAATAATAATAATAATAATTTTATTGATATTGATAATACTAATAATTAAATAAATGATATTAATACTAATATTAATAATAGTTCGCAATATTTTCATAATAACATTTATAATAATAATCTTAATTTTAATAGTACTTCTATTGTTATTAATGATACTAATAATAACATTAATAATGATGTTACATAATAGTAAAGTGATAGTAATATTAATCATAATCTTACTAATACCTAATAATAATAATAGTTGTTACTTACTACATATATTAGTAATATTAATAACAATAATAACTATAATACTAATATTAATAACAATAACAATAATAATCATAACAACAACAACAACAACAATAATAATAATAATAATAATAATAATAATAATAATAATAATAATAATAATAATAATAATAATAATAATAATAATAATAATAATAATAATAATAATAATAATAATGAATTATAAAAGTGTATACCCTTTTTCTAAAGCTTTTCCAAAAAAATTTGCCCACGACGGGGCTCGAACCCGAGACCTCCTGAATACCCGCTAACACCATTAAATACCCAACCATTTCAGTTTTTCAGGAAATAAACCCATCCAGTTTAAATATAAACCGTATATTTATCTGTTTGTGTTCTTCTTCCTCATACAGTACGATCATGGTTCCAGACCAATTAATAACGATTTTCATGATTATTTAAGGATTTGAAATATTTACAGAATCATTTACAAAGTAAATTAAATTATTTAAAACAAATAAAAACAGAAAAAATAAAAGAAAAAGAAGTTGTATCAGATTCTGAAGTTCACGACTCAACTCAAAATCAGTTTAAGAATTCTGTGAAGTTTTAGCCCATGAATATAACATGAAAGATGTTTAAAATCATCATTAAAAACTTTCTCCATCACCAATTAAACTCAAAACATAACATTGAACTCGAATTTTTACGATAAACAAAAGTTTGACTTTTAGAAAATAAACTTTGACTCTCAAATTAAAACTCGGTTTGATGAATTGAAGTTTGAAAATTTCCAGAAGGATTGAGTAATATATTCCTAACAAAACGTCATTTATACTTTTGGAAATAAATTTAGAAATCGAGCTTTGAATTTTTGATAGCAAGAACAGAGGTATACATCCTGGGTTCTTGATTTTTCTGTTTTAAATCTCCAAAATTGGTAACTGTAATTAGTGTAATTAATAATGGGAATGAAGAAGTGAAGAATTGTGATATTAACAGATAATCATTCAGATGATTTAAAGTCCATAAGGTCGACAAGTAATGTTCATCAGGTACAATAAGAAAAATAAAAAAAGAAAGCAGATAACAACCCTTAACTGCTTTTGGATTGTATCTGAGATTCATTTTAAACTGATAACCAGATAGAAAACAAATTACGTACTGATTGAAAATGATTGAAACCAATTTCATTCTGTGGTGATAATTTAATTCAGTGTTTTATTTAATTAGAATTATTAATAATAAAGCAGATTATTTAATGGGTCTATATGTATGTATATAACAGTATATACGTATATGTATATACTCTGTATATATGTTTATATATGTATATTTGTATGTCATGTATGTATATGTATATATATCTGAAGTGTATTAATAATATCACTAATACTAATAATAGGTATATACATAATAATACAATTAATAATAATGATAATAATAGCAATAATTCTAATAATTAATAACTAATAATTTGATAATAATACTAATAATATTACTAGTAATAATATATCCAACTTATTCATACCGAATTTCATATATATATATATATATATATATATATATATATATATATATATATATATATATATATATATATATATATATATATATATATATATATATATAGATACACACACACACACACACACACACCTTGTTTTAAAAATTATAATATAAATGATACAAATATTAATATTAATATTAACAATAAGAATAATAAGAAAAGTAATAGTAGTAATGTTAATAAAAATATCATATTTTTAATGTATAGTTATATTTAATATATTATACATTATAATTGTACCACATATAAAATATGTTGAATATTATTTATTCATTTATAAATACATCTATAATCTCTTATAAAATACACTTACCATGACATCATTTACCATGCATTACCCAAACTAGAAAAAGCTAATTGTTACACGTGTCCCTTTTAAGCTTAATGGTGTGATGTCATTAATAATAATTGTACTTAAAAAACAATTTAATTAAATTAAATTAATTAACAAAAGATAAATGAAATTCGAAGCTGGTGAACGTGCCCATACTTTCTTCATTTTTAAAGGCCCAACATTGAAGACTTTAATTTAAAAGCCCAACACTATATGTCGGCTCATGTATTATACAGCATACGAATTAATAATGCACGCCTTCTGAATTGATACATACTAAATAATGCACGCTTCAGAAACAGATACAGACTGAAAAAAGATACATACGCCGTCTGAATTGATGCACGCCTTTTACCCAAATCAAAAGACACCCTAGAAAAACCAAATGACCATGAATTCTTTCAATTCCAATGAACCTTTTCAGATTTATACATTATATAATAACCTAAACCCTCAACTACATCCTCATCCTCTAAACTCTATCTATTCCATTACTTTTGATTATTGCTCTTACTCACGATGTCGCTAGAGAAATACGATTACATTTCAGAGATTGAAAATGTCAAAAGCTCATGGAAATTGAAAGTTAGAGTTCTTAGTATTTGGAAGATGATGTACGAACTTCAAATGATTGTGATGGATGAAAAGGTATATCTCCAGACTTTGAAAAATCTGTGATGTTGTTATGCTGTTAAATTTATCTTTTATTATGTTGTTAATACATGTTTGATTTCAACTTAGAACTTCATGTTTACTTTATATATACTTCTATCATGTAGTGTGACAAAATCGGTGCTGTTGTGAAACAAGCATTATGTCCAGACTTTGAGAAGGATTTGGAAGTAGGTGCAGTGTTCATGATAAGTAGATTTGGTGTGGGTGATAACAAAGGAAAATACCCAGTTTATATGCATAAGTTAAAGCTCAATTTCTATCGTAATACAAGTCTCAGGAGGGTGTGTTCTTTTTATGGCCCCAAAAATGCCTTCCAATTTATGCCATTCAGTCAAGTCTGGGATAAAAAGGATCACCCTAACCTTTTAATTGGTACAAAACCTTATCTTCTTTGTTTGTAATTTTTTACATATATGCATGTAATAAATCATAAATCATTTCTCTATGTGTATTTTAGATCTCATAGGAAGAATTGTGGACTGTGGTGATTTAAAACCTTATGAAAAAGAAGATGGAGGAGAAGGAAAGCGTTTGAACATTGAAATTGAGGATGCTGAGTACGTTTTTAATGATTTTTATCTTTATATTCGATCAACAAAATGATGACTTTCCTAATACATCTTTATTATTATGTAGTAATTTGAAGTTAAAATGCACATGGTGGGATGAATATGCACAACAGATGCATGATTTTATTGATGGAAACAAAAATGGAGGTCCTGTTGTTCTTATAATTCAATTTGGTAAAATAAAATACTGGAAAGGTAGGCTCAATATTTATTTCATGAATAAACTTTTTCCAGCTATATATGCATCTAATATTTTTTCTACAATTGTCGTCTGATGATGTTTTTTGTCCTCACAGCTAAAAAAGAATTAACCATCCAGAATGCATATTTATGCACAAAACTATATATCAATCCCGATTTTCCTGAAGTTGTATAGTTCAAACAACTTTTTAGCTCCAAAATTGGTACAGCTTCATCCTCTCAAGGTGCAGGTCAGCTTTCTTCCAAGGTTCAGTCTGTTCATGATGATTTTCTTACAATGCCAAAAATGACTATTGGTGAAGTAATAGATGCAACAAAGGTATCAACATAATAAAACAATGTGCTTTAGATTATTATTTTTAACTTTATATGTTTCTTCACAATCTTTTAAATGCAATTTTTTAGCCTGCTATTTGTGTTGTCCTCGCTACCATAACGAGTGTGGAGGAGAGGCCTGGTTGGAATTACATTTCATGTAGAAAGTGTAAGAAGAAGGTGGTTAAGAAGTCTGCATTTGATCTAGAGAGCATTGAGGAGAGTGTAGGAAAAAATGATGAGGATGATGGTAAGTTGTATTGTTCTAAGTGCAAAGGTGTGGCATCTTCGGTGGTTCCAAGGTATCAGTAGTTCATGTTATATTTGTTTTTTATCTCCGTTTGTCCATTCCAAATCTAAAATGTGCATATTTGTTTAATAGTTACAAAGTTCAAGTTCGAGTGCAAGATGGTTCCGATACCACATCATTTGTAATGTTTGATCGTGAAGTTACTAAATTACTGCGCATGAGTGCTGTTCAATTAATTGAAAAACAAGTATATTTAGATGTCCTTGCCTATTTTTTATAATAATTATTGTTAGATGTTTTACTGATCACTATTTTTTTTTAACTAAACTAAGATTGAAGAAGGAGATGAGGATACCCTACCTGGTGTGTTTAAAACTCTGGAAGAAAAAAGGATTTTATTCATGATAAATGTGTCAAGTTACAATATTGACACAGTTTACCAGGTTTACACAGTTACAAAAATTTCTAATGATCCAAGCATTATGGCTGAGTTTGATAACAACCAACCTGGTGATGATGATCAGGTATTTGATTCTAAAAGGTCAAACTAAAGATTACGATTGTTTAGATATAACTATCTGACTACTACTAAATGAGACAACTACTAAATGAAATGTCAGGATGATGACCATGGTGGTGATTTTGAAAAGGCAGGTAATTCGAACACTGGATTTTTGACACTCAAGGTAGTAATCCCATCTCATTTCACTTTACGTGTCTATGCTGATGCAATTACTATTCGTACAAATTTGTCATTACAAATAACATTATTGGTCTTGAGAGTATGATATATTCATCACTGATTTAGTTCTTTATCATTTATTCTAACTTGATGTTTTTTATATAATTTGTTTAAAGGATGTGACATCGTATACCGGCGATTCATCCAATGCTTTGGAGGCTACTTCTGAAACAGCTGCCAGCCCTCTAAAATGCCCAGTTGATGCAGTTGAGGATGATGGTATTGGTGAGAACTCAAGTACCAAGAAGAAGATGTTTGTTCCAGTTAAAATTGAGAAGTAATGAACTTGAAGATGTTGTTTTCCTTTTGTACCTTTATCATTCAGTATTTTGAGACTCTAGATTTGGTTTATCGTTTCTGATCATGGTTGTGTTGAATGGTTTTTAAAAGCTTTTGAGTTATTTATTTTGTTGAACTTGATGGTCTATGCTGAATGGTAATTGGGTGTTGATCATATTCATTCAATTTGCAACTAGAACTTGAAAATCATTATTTGTTATTATGTCAAGTTTAGCTTGATGTATGATACATTAGCTTGATGTGTGCAGATTCTTGGCTTGGTCTTGCCATCATGTATATGCCAATCTGGAAAAAAAAAAAACTTATAAATAAAGCAAATTTAAACCATTCTAAGTTTCAATAAGCTAAATGGTAGAGGATGTAAAGTAGGTAAAAGTTGTCACTTTTAGCCAAATCTATACATTTATTAAATTGTGATTTATCTTTTCAAATATTATTTGATTTTCAATATTAATCATGATTAATCTTTTTAATGAAGATATTCTTCTTTCCAAGATATATCATGACCTGTATTTCTAATTTCAAGAGATTTAGATTTACATAGTTTGACTACACATAAAAAGTTGAAAACGTATAGTGGTGTATATGCCAATCACTTATTTAATTCCCATCATTAATTATGATTAAACCAAATCTATACATTTATTAAATTGTGATTTATCTTTTCAAATATTATTTGATTTCCAATATTAATCATGATTAATATTTTTAATCAAGATATTCTTCTTTCCAAGATATTTCATGACCTGTATTTCTGTAACGATCCGGATTTTTCCGATCTTTTATACCTATGAGATTAATATTTACATAAATTAAACCTTACCAACATGATAAGTAATCTAAATTGTTGAGATTTATGTTTTTAAAAAGAGTTTTACACAACGTTTGACCGTCCAATTTGACCGATGATATCACGAACTATATAACAAACGATAATTATACGTTTGTGTATATATATGTATTTATATATATTTAACATGATCTAAGAATAGTTTAACATATCATTGTGTACTAATAACAATAAGTTATAAGTATACTTTGAGACTACTAACTTAAGTTTTCAAAATGATAACTATACGTAACGTTATTTGACATATATACCTTTAACCTATAATACTTATACAAGTATCGTATAAATATGTATTTAATCACTTTTAAAGGGCTTATATACATAAAACAATATAAGTATATTTACAAAAGATAGCTATATTTGAATTCTCATTCCGTTTCCTCAAAATTTCTACACGTATACCTAGAGTATATGTACTCGTATCATACCCAGCTTCTATACGTATTTACTATTAGTATATACACATCACAATCACTTTATTAGCAGCCATGAGTCAGCCAATTTTGGATCTTAGCATGCATGATTAATCAATTTGGCATATTACAAGACTTTTTCACAATATTACAAATTTATACATCTTTTCACCACCATTTATACTCCATTCCAATTTCATTTTTACTACACATTTTCTCTAACCAAAAACACACTCTTAGGAACCTTAAGTGTTCTTCACAATCTCAAAAAATAACCATGAAGATCTAGCTTCAAAAACAAGCCTTAATCATCATAATAAATTCCTTACAAGAAAACTTCAATAATCCTTCCAAAAATACAAGTTTACTTCCAACCTTTTGATCCAACTCCACCACTCTTTTGGTTCTAAGATTTTTCTCATCTTTTACAGTAACTTTGTCCAAGTAACTTGAGGTAGTAACCTTCTTCATAACCTTATTCGATTCATATTTATATAGCTATCTTATTTTGTGTTGTTAAATTTTAACAACAAGAACATAGTTTGAATGATTTCAAACTTGTTTGCAAACTAAATAGATCCTTCTAACTTAACTTTTAAAACACTTCAAGACCTGTAATATATCATAATGATATGCTAACTCAACAAGATATAACTTGGTTTTACAAAGAACATCTTAAAAACTGAATCTACGTCGTCGGAGTGCAACCGGGGGCTGTTTTGGGTTGGATAATTAAAAACTGTCTTAAGTTTTGAATTGGAAGTTCATGTTCTGGAAAAATGATATTTCTTATGAATATGTTAACACATAAAAATTTCATGGTTTAACTCAAAGTGTAAGTATTTTTAGAAAAATGATCATTAAATGTTGTTTTTATGATGGAAAATGATCACCTTCATAAGTTTCACCAAAGTTTCACCTATAACCTGTGATTTCGAATACAACCTAAGGTATTTTCTGTCATATTCTTAAAATTTGACTCGATCCAAGGAAGTGGCAAGTTGAACCAACAAAAACAGAGTTGTAATGAAGAAACTACGACTAAAACAAGATCGGGTATCCGAAGCTAGTTTAGCTACGAAAATATTTGGAGAAAAATTAAATTAATCATATATTTCTAATTAATATGATATTTCATATATATTTACTTATGATTTGATTTTATATATTTTAGGACCACCCGTAAACAACACGAGAAGATTAATCATAAGACCTCATGATTGTATGCAACACGTCATTTGACAACACGGTACTTTATGTACGCAACACGTCACTTGACAACATGGTACCATGGGTCGAGATTAATTCTGATCAATACGAATACGATGGGGTTTTTATTTATTTTATTTAAGCAACTAATTGTGGACCACTAACATCGGACTGCTAACTACGGACTAAGAAAATATTAAAAGTATTAAAAGTATATATATATATATATATATATATATATATATATATATATATATATATATATATATATATATATATATATATATATATATATATATATATATATATATATATATATATATATAACGATTACTTAAAAAGAAAATATGTTGATATATTATATATATGGTTAGGTTCGTGATATCTATCGGAGACCAAGTCGTGATAAATACCTTCAAGGCAAAAGTGAGTATATAGTCCCACTTTTAAACTCTAAATATTTCGGGATGAGAATACATGCATTTTATGATTTACGTTTTGGACACAAGTGATTAAAAATATATATTCTACGTTGAGTTGTACCACTGGCATACTTCCCTGTAACTTGGTAACTATTATTTATATGAGGTATTGTAAACGTGAATCCTGTTGATAGATCTATCGGGCCTGATAACCCCAACCGGACTGGACGACCAGTATTCAACGGTTGCACAGTACTTCGTTTTGGTAACTACACTTGGTACGGTGTAGTAAGATTTCATAATAAAGGGAATATGCGACGTTGATTAAATGTTAAGTATGGTTATCAAGTGCTCAACAACTTAGAATATTTTTATTAAAACGTTTATATATGAAATCTTGTGATCTATATTTATAACGCTGCCGGCATTAAACCTATATCTCACCAACTTTATGTTGACGTTTTAAGTATGTTTATTCTCAGGTGATAACTAAAAGCTTCCGCTGCAACATGTTGAATTTAAGCAAGATCTCGAGTATGCATATTTGTGTCAAAAATAAAACTGCATATCGGAGGATTTGTAATGTAAAATATGTTGGAAGTCGTATTGTTATTATCACATGTAAAGTTTGTAAGTCTAAGATTATCGCTAAACGATAATCATTATTAAGTTGTTTAAACCTTGTATTTGTAATAAAAGCTATGGTTTGTATTGTAAAAACGAATGCAGTTTTTGAAAAATGTCGCATATAGAGGTCAATACCTCGCGATGAAATCATATGTTATTGTAATCATCCTTATGGTTAAATTCGGGTTATGACATGTGGTATCAGAGCGTTGGTCTTAGAGAACCAGAAAATTTGCATTAGTGTGTCTTATCGAGTTTGTTAGGATGCATTAGTGAGTCTAGACTTTGACCGTGTTTGATTTAGAAAACTATTGCTTATCCTTGTTGGTTAAAAATTAATATGTAAATATTATGTGATACTAACATGCTAGTTGTTATGTGATAGATGTCTAGCTTAGAACTTGTTATCACATTCAGCGACTCCGAACCAGAATCTTCAGATGGTGTTCCAGTCATTAACCTATCCGATGATGAAAACGACACCTTTGGGGAAGACTCACAAGTTCTGGATGAATTAATTGAAGAGGAACCGGAAGGTGATCCTGAGGAGGAAGAAATACAGGAAATTACGAAAGACAAATTCGAACGAGGAAAGAAACGAAAGGCTACTGAATTGGAAAATCCAAATCCCGAGTTTAGAGAGGATGTTATGGCACCAACTCCACCAGATACTTCCACACCTATTCCCGCTATTCCTATTAGTTCTATCCCGGCATCCAGTTCTTCAGCCCCTCAGCCAAAATGTAGGGAGACAACCAGGATAACCTTTAAGCGATTTCTTTGAACACAAACGCTTTGGGTTAAATGACACGCTGTTGTTTTAAACCATGGGATCATATAACGTTTTGTATAATATTACTAGTGTGGTTTGCTTAATGTTTGATGTAATATAAGCATATGTAAAATAGTGAAGTGTGAAATGTAATAATTTTCCATGGTTGAGTATTATTTAGGTGATAGTAATTGATTTTCGTACTAAGCTATTAAGTATGAACTTTAACGGGTAGGTACTACCCTAGGTATAATTATAAAATGCTAATAAGAAGAAAAGGCTTTTATAATAATAACTGGTTCATATTATTAATAAGCTACGATGTACTGTAAATACATACTACATCTATAATATTCCATGTGAATAATTATTATTTTTTTTCCATTTTTATTGAAGATTATGGCGCGATTGAACCGAATGACTGAATAAGAAATTCAGGAACTCATCAATCAGCGAGT
The DNA here is from genome assembly GCF_046630445.1 of Rutidosis leptorrhynchoides. Lineage (NCBI taxonomy): Eukaryota > Viridiplantae > Streptophyta > Magnoliopsida > Asterales > Asteraceae > Rutidosis > Rutidosis leptorrhynchoides. The sequence goes on along the minus strand of NC_092337.1, from coordinate 408,282,647 downwards.
GAACGACAGAATGTTATGGGTCGAGGCTACAAGAGATGCTGCAGTTAACCCAAATCCTCGTGTGGGATGCACTTACAAAACTTTTCAAGGTTGCAAGCCCTCATCATTCAGTGGAACAGAAGGACCGGTCGGTTTAACCCGGTGGATCGAAAAGATTGAGTCTGTGTTTAAAATCAGTGGTTGTATTGAGAAGGACATGACCAAGTATGCATCGTGCACCTTACAAGATAGTGCACTCACGTGGTGGAAAAACTATGTGAAGGCCATAGGAGGAGATGTAGCTTATGATACTCCCTGGGAAGAATTCAAAACAATGCTAATCAACGAATATTGTCGAAGGAACGAGGTTAGGAAGTTGGAAGCTGAATTACGAAGCCTGAAAGTTGTTGGTACTGAACTCACCAACTACAATCAGCGATTCATGGAATTAGCTTTGCTATGTCCAGAATTGGTACCAACCGAAGAACGAAAGATTGAACTGTATAAAGACGGTTTGCCTAAAAAGGTCAAGGCAAATGTTACAGCATCCAAACCCAAGACTATTCATGAAGCTATCACCATGGCGAATAAGTTGATGGACCAGATTATTCTAGATAAGAACACCGATGTCAAGACATTGGGAAACAAAAGAAAGTGGGAAGGTAATCATCAACAATCCAACAAGAAACAAGAAACCACGTAAGGTGCGGGTAGCGGTTCGAACTCAGGTTACAAGGGACGAAATCCTTTATGTAACCGATGCCACAAACATCACTCTGGTTATTGTAATGTGGTGTGCAACAATTGTAATCGAAAAGGTCATCTTGCTGAAGATTGTAGGGTTCCCGCTACAAATACAAATGGTACCAAGACTCCTGCCACCAATGCAAATAGAACTGCCTTAGCCACTGTTACTTGTTATGGGTGTGGGAAACAGGGTCATTATAAGAGTCAGTGCCCGAATCCAGAGAAGAATAACGGATCTGCACGTGGAAGAGCATTTGTTATTAATGCTAGAGAGGCGTGCGAAGACCCGGAGCTTGTTACGGGTACGTTTACCATTAATAACTTATCTGCATCTATTATATTTTATACTGGTGCCGATAGAAGTTACGTGTGTAGAGACTTTCACGCTAAATTGAATTGTTCATCATTACCTCTAGATGCTAAGTACATGATTGAGTTAGCTAATGGTAAACTAATTAAAGCCGATAAAATTTGCCGTGATTGTAAAATAAATTTAGCCGGAGAAACATTTAAGATTGATTTGATACCCGTAGAATTAGGAAGTTTTGATGTAATAGTCGGCATGGACTGGATGTCCAAAATTGGAGCTGAAGTTGTGTGCGCCAAGAAGGCAATTCGCATTCCTCGTAAGGATAAAACGCCAGTAATGATTTATGGAGAGAAGGGTAACTCAAAGCTAAAACTCATTAGTTGTTTGAAAGCTCAAAAGTGCTTGAAGAAAGGGTGCTATGCTATCTTAGCATATGTTAATAAAGTCGAAACGAAGGAAAAAGTGAAGAGCATCAACGACGTGCCTGTGGCAAGAGATTTTCCTGAAGTATTTTTGGAAGAGTTACCAGGATTACCTCCATTTACATCTGTAGAATTTCAAATAGATCTAGTACCGGGAGCTGCACCAGTAGCTCGTGCTCCATATAGACTTGCACCATCTGAGATGAAAGAGTTACAAAGCCAGTTACAAGAATTACTGGACCGTGGTTTCATTCGACCGAGCACTTCACCGTGGGGAGCTCCGATTTTATTCGTCAAGAAGAAAGACGGATCTTTCCGAATGTGTATAGATTATCGTGAATTAAATAAGTTAACTATCAAGAATCGGTATCCACTACCGAGAATTGATGACTTATTTGATCAATTGCAAGGATCGTGTGTTTACTCAAAAATCGACCTAAGGTCGGGCTATCATCAACTACGCGTCAAAGAAGAAGATATTCCGAAAACTGCTTTTCGGACACGCTACGGTCATTATGAATTTTTGGTCATGCCATTTGGATTAACGAATGCGCCAGCTCTATTCATGGACCTCATGAATCGAGTTTGTAGTCCGTATTTAGATAAGTTTGTAATCGTTTTCATTGACGATATTCTTATCTATTCCAAGAGTGAGCAAGAGCATGAACAGCATTTAAGATTGGTATTAGAATTGTTAAGAAAAGAACAATTATACGCCAAATTTTCTAAGTGTGCGTTTTGGTTAAAAGAAGTGCAATTTCTTGGTCATGTTGTTAGTAGCAAAGGAATTCAGGTTGACCCAGCTAAAATTGAGGCTATTGAAAAATGGGAGACTCCTAAGACACCAACGCATATACGCCAATTTTTGGTTTTAGCTGGTTATTAAAGAAGGTTTATTCAAGATTTTTCCCGAATAGCTAAACCATTAACAGCGTTAACGCAAAAAGGGAAGAAGTACGAATGGACTTCTGAGCAGGAGAGTGCATTTCAATTACTAAAGAAGAAGTTGACTACGGTACCTATTTTATCATTACCTAAAGGGAACGATGATTTTGAGATATATTGTGACGCTGTGCGACAAGGTTTTGGTTGCATCCTTATGCAACGAAAGAAAGTTATTGCATACGCATCTCGTCAATTGAAGATTCACGAGCGGAATTACACGACGCATGATCTAGAACTGGGAGCAGTAGTGTTTGCATTGAAGATATGGAGACACTATTTATATGGGGTTAAATGCACTGTGTTTACCGATCATAAAAGCCTTCAACATATCTTCGATCAGAAACAGCTGAACATGAGGCAATGTAGGTGGGTCGAGCTGATAAACGACTATGATTGTGAGATTCGCTATCATCCCGGGAAAGCGAATGTAGTGGCCGATGCTCTAAGCAGAAAGGAACGGGAACCAATTCGAGTACGAGCGATGAACATAAAAATTCGCATGAATCTCAACTCACAAATCAAAGAGGCTCAACGAGAAGCTCTTACTAAAGAAAACATAGGAAATGAAATAATGAAGAAGTATGAGAAGCAACTCGTTATACGGGAAGACGGAATTCGATATTTTGCAAACCGTATTTGGGTACCGAAGTTGGGTGGATTAAGGAAGTTGATATTGAATGAGGCACATAAGACAAGATACTCGATACATCCTGGAGTTGGAAAGATGTATCAAGATCTTAAGACGCATTATTGGTGGCCTAATTTAAAGATAGATGTTGCAACATATGTTGGGGAATGTTTAACTTGTTCCAAAGTCAAAGCAGAACACCAGAAGCCGTCAGGGTTACTTCAATAACCAGAAATCCCAGAATGGAAATGGGACGGTATTACCATGGATTTCATCACAAAGTTACCTAAGACTGCCTGGGGTTATGACACCATTTGGGTAATAGTTGATCGTCTCACCAAATCTGCATATTTCTTGCCTATAAAGGAAACGGATAGAATGGAGAAACTATTAGGATTATACATAAAGGAAATTGTTTCAAGGCATGGAATACCTATTTCCATTATATCCGATCGTGATAGTAGATTTACATCAAAGTTTTGGCAATCACTACAGGAGGCCCTGGGAGCTCGTTTGGATATGAGCACCGCATATCATCCACAAACTGACGGGCAGAGTGAAAGAACAATTCAGACTCTTGAAGACATGCTCAGGGCATGTGTGATCGATTTTGGAAATGGATGGGATAAATATCTACCATTAGCAGAATTCTCATATAATAACAGTTATCATGCGAGCATTAAAGCTGCACCATTCGAAGCATTGTATGGAAGGAAGTGTAGATCCCCTTTCTGTTGGAATGAAGTAGGAGATCGACAATTAACTGGTCCCGAGATCATACACGAAACGACTGAGAAGATAGTACAAATCAATGAGAGATTGAAAACAGTCCGTAGTTGCCAAAAGAGCTACGCCGATGTCCGAATGAAACCATTAGAGTTTAAGATCGGTGACATGGTTATGTTAAAGGTGTCACCTTGGAAAGGTGTAATACGTTTCGGTAAAAGGGGTAAACTGAACCCAAGGTATGTAGGCCCGTTCAAGATCATCGAACACATTGGACCTGTAGCTTATCGACTCGAGTTACCGCAACAACTCGCCGGAGTACATAATACATTTCACGTATCAAACCTTAAGAAATGTCTTGCAAAGGAAGATCTCACCATTCCTCTTGAAGAAATCCAAGTCGACGAGAAACTACAATTCATAGAAGAACCAGTCGAAATCATGGACCGTGAAGTTAAACAACTCAAGCAGAGCAACATACCGATCGTTAAGGTTCGTTGGAATGCTCGAAGGGGTCCCAAGTTTACTTGGGAATGAGAGGATCAGATGAAACGAAAGTACCCACATTTGTTTCCCGAGAACGCAAAATAGGTACAATTTTAAAATTTCGGGACGAAATTTATTTAACGGGTAGGTACTGTAACGACCCGGATTTTTCCGATCATTTTATACCTATGAGATTAATATTTACATAAATTAAACCTTACCAAAATGATAAGTAATCTAAATTGTTGAGATTTATGTTTTTAAAAAGAGTTTTACACAACGTTTGACCGTCCAATTTGACCGATGATATCACGAACTATATAACAAACGATAATTATACGTTTGTGTATATATATGTATTTATATATATTTAACATGATCTAAGAATGGTTTAACATCTCATTGTGTACTAATAACAATAAGTTATAAGTATACTTTGAGACTACTAACTTAAGTTTTCAAAATGATAACTATACGTAACGTTATTTGACATATATACCTTTAACCTATAATACTTATACAAGTATCGTATAAATATGTATTTAATCACTTTTAAAGGGCTTATATACATAAAACAATATAAGTATATTTACAAAAGATAGCTATATTTGAATTCTCGTTTCGTTTCCTCAAAATTTCTACACGTATACCTAGAGTATATGTACTCGTATCATACCCAGCTACTATACGTATTTACTATTAGTATATACACATCACAATCACTTTATTAGCATCCATGAGTCAGCTAATTTTGGATCTTAGCAGGCATGATTAATCAATTTGGCATATTACAAGACTTTTGCACAATATTACAAATTTATACATCTTTTCACCACCATTTATACTCCATTCCAATTTCATTTTTACTACACATTTTCTCTAACCAAAAACACACTCTTAGGAACCTTAAGTGTTCTTCACAATCTCAGAAAATAACCATGAAGATCTAGCTTCAAAAACAAGCCTTAATCATCATAATAAATTCCTTACAAGAAAACTTCAATAATCCTTCCAAAAATACAAGTTTACTTCCAACCTTTTGATCCAACTCCACCACTCTTTTGGTTCTAAGATTTTTCTCATCTTTTAAAGTAACTTTGTCCAAGTAACTTGAGGTACTAACCTTTTTCATAACCTTATTCGATTCATATTTATATAGCTATCTTATTTTGTGTTGTAAAATTTTAACAACAAGAACATAGTTTGAATGATTTCAAACTTGTTTGCAAACTAAATAGATCCTTCTAACTTAACTTTTAAAATACTTCAAGACCTGTAATATATCATAATGATATGCTAACTTAACAAGATATAACTTGGTTTTACAAAGAACATCTTAAAAACTGAATCTACGTCGTCGGAGTGCAACCGGGGGCTGTTTTGGGTTGGATAATTAAAAACCATCTTAAATTTTGAATTGGAAGTTCATGTTCTGGAAAAATGATATTTCTTATGAATATGTTAACACATAAAAATTTTATGGTTTAACTCAAAGTGTAAGTATTTTTAGAAAAATGACCATTAAATGTTGTTTTTATGATGGAAAATGATCACCTTCATAAGTTTCACCAAAGTTTGACCTATAACCTGTGATTTCGAATACAACCTAAGGTATTTTCAGTTCATATTCTTAAAATTTTACTCGATCCAAGGAAGTGGCAAGTTGAACCAACAAAAACGGAGTTGTAATGAAGAAACTACGACTAAACCAAGATCGGGTATCCGAAGCTAGTTTAGCTACAAAAATATTTGGAGAAAAATTAAATTAATCATATATTTCTAATTAATATGATATTTCATATATATTTACTTATGATTTGATTTTATATATTTCAGGACCACCCGTAAACAACACGAGAAGATTAATCATAAGACCTCATGATTGTACGCAACACGTCATTTGACAACACAGTACTTTATGTACGCAACACGTCACTTGACAACATGGTACCATGGGTCGAGATTAATTCTGATCAATACAAATATGATGGGGTCTTTATTTATTTTATTTAAGCAACAAATTGTGGACCACTAACATCGGACTGCTAACTACGGACTAAGAAAATATTAAAAGTATTAAAAGTATATATATATATATATATATATATATATATATATATATATATATATATATATATATATATATAACGATTACTTAAAAAGAAAATATGTTGATATATTATATATATGGTTAGGTTCGTGATATCTATCGGAGACCAAGTCGTGATAAATACCTTCAAGGCAAAAGTGAGTATATAGTCCCACTTTTAAACTCTAAATATTTCGGGATGAGAATACATGCATTTTATGATTTACGTTATGGACACAAGTGATTAAAAATATATATTCTACATTGAGTTGTACCACTGGCATACTTTCCTGTAACTTGGTAACTATTATTTACATGAGGTATTGTAAACACGAATCCTGTTGATAGATCTATCGGGCCTGACAACCCCAACCGGACTGGACGGCCAGTATTCAACGGTTGCACAGTACTTCGTTTCGGTAACTACACTTGGTACGGTGTAGTAAGATTTCATAATAAAGGGAATATGTGACGTTGATTAAATGTTAAGTATGGTTATCAAGTGCTCAACAACTTAGAATATTTTTATTAAAACGTTTATATATGAAATCTTGTGGTCTATATTTATAACGCTGCCGGCATTAAACCTATATCTCACCAACTTTATGTTGACGTTTTAAGCATGTTTATTCTCAGATGATAACTAAAAGCTTCCGCTGCAACATGTTGAATTTAAGCAAGATCTCGAGTATGCATATTTGTGTCAAAAATAAAACTGCATATCGGAGGATTTGTAATGTAAAATATGTTGAAAGTCGTATTGTTATTATCACATGTAAAGTTTGTAAGTCTAAGATTATCGCTAAACGATAATCATTATTAAGTTGTTTAAACCTTGTATTTGTAATAAAAGCTATGGTTTGTATTGTAAAAACGAATGCAGTTTTTGAAAAATGTCGCATATAGAGGTCAATACCTCGCGATGAAATCATATGTTATTGTAATCGTCCTTATGGTTAAGGCCGGGTTATGACAATTTCTAATTTCAAGAGATTTAGATTTACATAGTTTAACTACACATAAAAAGTTGAAAACGTTTTTAACCCTACAACTTCCTACTGCAACCCATCATATTACTACCTCCTATTACCAACTTCGAGAATCTAAACAGCAAATTAAAACAATTAAACTATTTGAGCACTCAGGTACAAAAAATTCCCCTTATGCTATGTTATTGTTTATGTAGATTACCTAACAAATTCGATTTAGTGTTGTTCCCATCATGAATCCCTACAACTCGCAACAAGCAAGACAACGTCGTATGCAAATTCTCAAGAGTAAAAAAACTAAAGAACGCCTAAATCATCTTGATAAAGAAAACTCACTTACACCATCAACATCGGCAAATTTTGCTTACGCGTGTTCTGTGTTTCCTCATTCATCAAATTTAAAAGGTATACATTCATATGTTCATTTTGTGATTGGTATTAGTAATTCAATGTTATGAGTATCCTCAACTGCATGTTATAATGTTGTTCTTTGTAAACGTGTTTAGAGATCCAACAACTTAAATGGAATTATAAGAATAGGATATAAGTTGATGTTAAAAATGTTCTCTCTTGATGAATATGCTTATTAGCTAAGATCATAACTCAATTCAGTTGCAACTTCTTTTTGTCGTTCTTATGATTTCATAACCTTTGCAATGCAACAAACTGAAGTACGACTTATCACAAGCTACTACGGTCAGAAGTTCATTTAGTGCAGTTTCTAATGGTAAGTTCAAATCTGCAGGACAATTATATGCTGCTCTAGAACTGATTATGTAATTTGATCCATGACAATATGCTAAACTATAATATATTGCATCCAAATGGTCAAAAGTAAAATGGGTAGTGTTATGTGGAAACTATAATGTATTTTCTTTTAAAATTTATGTTAAAGATGTTCTAAATGGTTTGTGTAATGTGTTAATTTTGACCCACTTACTCATTCATTTTGTTTTTATTTATGTAGATGCAGTACCATCTGTGACGACCCGGAAATTTCTGACCAAATTTAAACTTTAATCTTTATATTATTCCGACACGATAAGAAAAGTTTGTTAAGTTAAATCTCAAGAATTTTAAACTGTGTTCATACATTCATTATAAGCTCGACCAAATTCCGACGATTCATGAACCGTTATATATAAATAGATATGTATATGTATATATATATATTATATAACTTAAGAATATTAATAAAGTATTAAACGTATAATACTTTACACGAACGTATTTGTTTCAATATGATTTTTAACGAAATTAAAAAAAAATATATTAAATGATTGAATTATCAGAAACATTGAATTATGATTACAAGTCTCTGTTGAGAGGTCCACTATGATTTGAGAAAATTTATTTCTCTTAACGATATTCAGAATAATTTGTAAAGCTATTTATAAATAAAAACAAAAAGTGTCATTTACGAAAGTTAGACAAAAGTTAGTGGAGAATTGGTTTCCATGATATTCTATTAATCTATTTTCAAACGTACAAAGACGTTTTCAGTTTAAAAAAGAACTTTATTATTAAAACGTATATAACTTTTATAAATATCTAGAATCACTTTTGACAACTCATTACTTAACCAGTATAATAAATATAACGATATTTATATTTTATTTCATTAAATATATATAACGATTTAAATTAATATTATATATATTTATACGCGTATTAGACATACATAGTTTTTATACTTTTAATATACTTTAACTTTACCTTTATTTTACTTTTACTTTACTTTAACTTTAATAATTCACTTTAATAATTCATACTTTAATAATTCACTTTAATAATTCATACTTTAATAATTCACTTTAATAATTCATACTTTAATAATTCACTTTAATAATTCATACTTTAATAATTCACTTTAATAATTCATACTTTAATAATTCACTTTAATAATTCATACTTTAATAATTCATACTTTAATAATTCACTTTAATAATTCATACTTTAATAATTCACTTTAATAATTCATACTTTAATAATTCACTTTAATAATTCATACTTTAATAATTCACTTTAATAATTCATACTTTAATAATTCACTATAATAATTCAAAAATCTATTATAAATAGAATTCAATAGGTTTCATTATTTCATAGAAACTTGAAAATATATTTCTCTAAACTCTCTCAATCGATATATATATATATATATATATATATATATATATATATATATATATATATATATATATATATATATATATATATATATATATATATATATATATATATATATATATATATATATATATATATATATATATATATATATATATATATATATATATATATATATATATTTGCTCTGTATTATTTCAAGATATTATTAGTATATATAAAATATTATGACGGAGTGCTGTCCGAGTGATTTCAAAATAGTTTTTTTTGAATGAGTCGAAGCTAAGAAAATTATGGGTTATAGCTATGGAGGTGATGGGTATGGTTCATGGGTATGCTCGTGAGGTCAATCTAGTGTTTATCATCTCCGTTGCGTCTACGTACTTTCCTGCAATATTGAATCTCAATATTGATACGTTCGTGAATCTGAGGCCAACCTTGCACTTGTTAAATGACGTTATATGTATTTTTACTACGAAATACAGTATTGTGAGTTTCATTTGCTCCCTTTTATATATATTTTTGGGACTGAGAATACATGCGCTGTTTTTATAAATGTTTTACGAAATAGGCACAAGTACTAAAACTAATTCTACGTGGGTTTAAACCAGAAATATACCCTTAGCTTGGTAACATTAAACTACTTGTCTATGTACGATAGGCACGAATCCTAAAGATAGATCTATTGTGCCTGACAAACCCCATCCTGACTATGGGATGCTTTAGTACTTCGAGGTTATTTTAAACACACCTGATCTGGTGTACTTCAGAGGGTAAAACATGAACGTTAAGGCTTATTACTGGGTGCCTACAACTTATAGAATACTTTTATACACTTGCGAGTGTACATATATTTATAAACGGAAATCTTGTGGTCTATTAATATATTAAAATGATTGTTATGATAAACCTATGAACTCACCAACCTTTTGGTTGACACTTTAAAGCATGTTTATTCTCAGGTATTAAAGAAATCTTCCGCTGTGCATTAGCTCATTTTAAGGATATTACTTGGAGTCATTCATGGCATATTTTGAAAGACGTTGCATTCGAGTCATTGAGTTCATCAAGATTATTATTAAGCCAATTATAGTTGGATGTATTATGAAATGGTGTGCATGCCGTCAACTTTCGTTATAAAGAAAGTTTGTTTTTTAAAAACGAATGCAATGTTTGTAAAATGTATCATATAGAGGTCAAATACCTTGCGATGTAATCAACTATTGTGAATCGTTTATAATGTATATGAACGGGTCCTTTCAGTTGGTATCAGAGCGGTGGTCTTAGCGAACCAGGTCTGCATTAGTGTGTCTAACTGATAGTCGTTAGGATGCATTAGTGAGTCTGGACTTCGACCGTGTCTGCATGTCAAAAGTTTTGCTCGTCATTTTTGTCGGAAATTACCTGCTTATCATTCTTAGTCTAGACATATCTTATTGCAATGATTGCATGAATAGTGTATAGACAAAACTTATATCTTAGCGTATCTGTTACTGTAAACTTTGCCTGACATATTCCGTAAATTCCTCCGTAATCTACGAAACCTTTTGCTCTATATAATTAGAATACCACCCGATAGCTGAAAAATTATTTCATATCGAAAAATTCTTTATTCAATCGTACGAAATGGAATTTGTCATTAGTTTAAGTCCCTCGGATTCCGAAATGGAATCCCACTCAAGTTCCGAAAGCAGTGTGACCGGAATGGATCAACCAATTAGTCATCATCTATTCTGGATGAATTGGCGATGGGTTCGTAGCCTCCTTAATCATTGGAGACAAGAAGAAGGTGATCCCTTCCATCCACCACATTGTCCTCTTGGCGAAGAACCTGAAGCACTTACCAGCGAACCTATCTGAAACACCATTTTCTCTCTTATTTCTAGAGTATCTCATCACGATTACATACTACACCAAATTCTAGATTTTATTTATCCGCTCGTCTGAATCGACAATCACCCCGGTGTAATAGAAGAAGTCAACGAGCTTCGCGCTCGGGTAGTGGCTTTGGAGAATATGGTGCAAAGGTTACAAACACCAGCAGCAGCACCAGCAGCATAAATAGTACCACCATCAGCAACACCAACAGCACCATCACCACCACCAACAACAACATCCACATCCCATACCGCAACATCACAATCTGTATCTCAAACATCAACGTCGTACGCCCTGTAAATATCCAGGAATATCAACAACAACAAACGATGAAGTATTAATTCATAAACTTCATTGAAGAGATATCTCTGTGGCAGTTATGTAATCTCCAAAATCTTAGAGATTATTTAATTCTGACCGTAAATCGGATGAGTGAACAGAGATGGTAGAGTAGAAACTTTGATCGAAAATGGTGTACGATTTACAAGCTAGAATTGTTTTACCAACAGCATCAACAGGACCGTAGCATCATCAACACAGTCAGTGCCGTCAGTATCGTCAGAATCAACAGCACCTTAACATCACAAACTCTGTCAGTTCAAGAATCATTGTGGACATCATTACGAATCAACAACAAATATATTGTATCAACGAGTTATGAAGTATTAACTTATTTCCAATCGAAAGATTTATATGTATATTTTATATGTATAAATTTTTAAACCATAATAAATCTTCCCGTACTAAGCTATTATGTGTGAATCTTAACTACTCAGTTAATTCATATTACAAATATGCAATGATGTACGTCCTTCGTCCGCAACTTAACCATCGTTAATTACAATCTCTGTCTCAATTCAATAAAAATCCAATTCATAATTAATCAAGTGTATTATTCGAATATATGTTTGATTTTACACTTTCATCATCGATGTACTCGAAACTTTTCAAATAACATCATTCGTACCTTGCGAAGTTCACAAGAATTTCACGAAAACCAACAAATAACAAAGTAATGATTCATAATTTCAATATTATTGAAGAAATACTTATAATTTATAAAGTTTTAGGGATTACTCAATTCTAGTTCCAACCATAAAACAAATGAGTTTAATTTAATATTAACTCATTAAATCTATATTACATCTAAAGAAAATATACACATATATTTTCATAAAGACTGTAATAAACTTCTTTTGTACAAAATATTAATTGTGAAAATTTTTTTAACGGGTAGGTAATACCCGAGAGATATATAAATTCACAATTAATATGTTACATTCTTCGAATCTGATTCAGCAAATCATCCATTATACTCCCTACTTTCACAACAATATACATTTTTTTATAGAAATCAAAACAACCATACTCATTCAAAAATCTAATTACATATTCTGATTTTGAAATCGCCGAATTCAATTCAAGTTATAACCGGTATCATCACTCTTAGATTCTTACATCTTTCAAAGCTATACTTTGACTTCAAAACTGTGTTAGAACATCATATGTATTAACGATTACAATATGTGCTCAAACCCTTCGAAATTCCTGAAGACACTTCAACTAAGGAACAATCGAGATGATGATCCAACCAAATGTTACCCATAGTTATACACCTGAAAAACTCTCGAAACCCAAGTCATAGTTCGACACGTATCCGTGTTAGACCCTTTGGCATTTACTAGCTAAAATAACTTTTCAATTTCGTTTCAAAATAGACGGTTTTGTCACAGCTCCAGCAAACTAACTTCAATTGTTCAATCGAATAAGCCTTATTATAATGATTACCTCTTCATCAATATTACCGGGGAACCTTTCATATCTCGCCACATTAGCAGTAAACTTATTAATAACTTCATTGATCTTTGACTTTCCAAAAAATCTTTATATTTATCAAAACCCCATCATTTACTCATCTGCATCTTGTAATGAGAATTGCCATACGATTCATCGGAAATTAGCAATCAGTATTTTGAAATCTCGCAGCATGTCTATGCCAACAATTATATGTGTCTATCTTCTGGACTTATATACTTTGAATATGAAGTTTCTGAAAAACACCCTAAACTGCGAACTAGTTCTCGAAATACTGATGAAGCAGCAAAAACTATAAACGACCTTAACAGTAAAAAGTTTGATGATAAAGAGTAGTGTGTTGGCAAAGCTCAGAAAAAGAGAATATTTGGTACTGAAAAATACGGATTGAGCAAACCATAAAGAAGGCTGTGGATAAATCACAAGGACGAAATCTACCTTCAAAGAATCTAAATGATTCCGTGTCTGCTGAAGTCATTATCGAATACCTTGCTCCTGACTCTAAACCCTTAAGGACAATATTCTTCATCATCCTCTGATATTAGAAATTTTAAGATATCATCGTATCTTTCATTATAAATATCCTCCATATTTCTGAAGATATTTCCATAATTATTCTTATCTGAAATCATTTACCTCTTCGTGCTGTCTGTATTACATCATAAAAGAAACTATTATAGTTTCTAAATTCTGAAACTTTCGAATTTAAAATAGGAATATTTTTGAAGTAGTGTTGTGAACTGAAGCATGAACTAGTATAATATAATGACACTTGATCAACGTGATTATATTACAGTAAGTCATGCTGAGTTTCTAAATGGAACGTGATGATTCACAGATCATAACGTCATCATGTGCTATGTTACACGAGTCTTGTATTCTCTTTAACCTCTAAAATATCAAGAAAATATTTCTTGATGATTCGGCCTTTTTCGAGGTATTCTAGTAATTTGACAAGTCAAGATCGTGCCATTACAATTTCCTTCTTAGAATATTAACAATGTTCATTCCAAAATTCATATATGCGAATTCTGGACCATTACAAGCGGTGCTTAATCGCAAGAAGAAGAAACGAAAGGACAAAACTCCGAAATAGAAATTGGGGTATAAATCGCAGTAAATAAAAGAGAGCATTAATTGGGGATGACAATGATTATAGAAGAAGCAAGGACTTTGAAATATAAGGGAAGATATAAAACCCAACAACAACCCAGAAATCACAAATCGTATATATCAATGCATATAGCAATATAAAGACACGGGAGAACTAAAAACACTATAAAACCAAGAGTATACTAGAAGTAAATAGATTCTTCCTGAGGCAGATGAAAAAGAAGAGCGACATATATGAAAGTGAGGAGTATATCAAGAATCAGCACTGGATGAAGCATATTGACAAATACTTTAAAATATGAGTTGAGAAGGTGTGAGTTGTAAGAAAACAAATGAGGTGGATTTATAATGAAATATCCGACAGAGAAATCAAAATGGATTATCGCATTAATTCGAAGAGGATCATAATTTCCTTAATCGCCGAATAATCAAATCCAATATAGATTACAAAGATTTTCTTTTCGAAGATCAATCGTGATGACGTCAAAAGATACAACGAATCACTATTATCTTATTTCATTCATTTACGATAACTTCACTCACACGCTTTGAGTAATCGAATTATTTTATCCATTCTTCTTGAACATGATAAAACTCTATAATCGTTATAATAACATTCTCATTGTTAGTCATGATGACCTCTATCAAATTTCGGGGACGAAATTTCTTTAACGGGTAGGTACTGTGACGACCCGGAAATTTCTGACCAAATTTAAACTTTAATCTTTATATTATTCCGACACGATAAGAAAAGTTTGTTAAGTTAAATCTCAAGAATTTTAAACTGTTTTCATACATTCATTATAACCTCGACCAAATTCCGACGATTCATGAACCGTTATATATAAATAGATATGTATATGTATGTATGTATGTATATATATATATATATATATATATATATATATATATATATATATATATATATATATATATATATATATATATATATATATATATATATATTATAACTTGAGAATATTAATAAAGTATTAAACGTATAATACTTTACACGAACGTATTTGTTTCAATAGGATTTTTGACGAAATTAAAAAAAATATATTAAATGATTGAATTATCAGAAACATTGAATTATGATTACAAGTCTCTGTTGAGAGGTCCACTATGATTTGAGAAAATCTATTCCTCTTAACGATATTCAGAATAATTTGTAAAGCTATTTATAAATAAAAATAAAAAGTGTCATTTACGAAAGTTAGACAAAAGTTAGTGGAGAATAGGTTTCCATAATATTCTATTAATCTATTTTCAAACGTACAAAGACGTTTTTAGTTTAAAAAAGAACTTTATTATTAAAACGTATATAACTTTTATAAATATCTAGAATCACTTTTGACAACTCATTACTTAACCAGTATAATAAATATAACGATATTTATATTTTATTTCATTAAATATATATAACGATTTAAATTAATATTATATATATTTATACGCGTATTATATATACATAGTTTTTATACTTTTACTATACTTTAACTTTAACTTTACTTTACTTTTACTTTACTTTAACTTTAATAATTCACTTTAATAATTCATACTTTAATAATTCACTTTAATAATTCATACTTTAATAATTCACTTTAATAATTCATACTTTAATAATTCACTTTAATAATTCATACTTTAATAATTCATACTTTAATAATTCACTTTAATAATTCATACTTTAATAATTCACTTTAATAATTCATACTTTAATAATTCACTTTAATAATTCATACTTTAATAATTCACTTTAATAATTCATACTTTAATAATTCACTTTAATAATTCAAAAATCTATTATAAATAGAATTCAATAGGTTTCATTATTTCATAGAAACTTGAAAATATATTTCTCTAAACACTCTCAATCGATTATATATATATATATATATATATATATATATATATATATATATATATATATATATATATATATATATATATATATATATATTTGCTCTGTATTATTTCAAGATATTATTAGTATATATAAAATATTATGACGGAGTGCTGTCCGAGTGATTTCAAAATAGTTTTTTTGAATGAGTCGAAGCTAAGAAAATTATGGGTTATAGCTATGGAGGTGATGGGTATGGTTCATGGGTATGCTCGTGAGGTCAATCTAGTGTTTATCATCTCCGTTGCGTCTACGTACTTTCCTGCAATATTGAATCTCAATATTGATACGTTCGTGAATCTGAGGCCAACCTTGCACTTGTTAAATGACGTTATATGTATTTTTACTACGAAATACAGTATTGTGAGTTTCATTTGCTCCCTTTTATATATATTTTTGGGACTGAGAATACATGCGCTGTTTTTATAAATGTTTTACGAAATAGGCACAAGTACTAAAACTAATTCTACGTGGGTTTAAACCAGAAATATACCCTTAGCTTGGTAACATTAAACTACCTGTCTATGTACGGTAGGCGCGAATCCTAAAGATAGATCTATTGGGCCTGACAAACCCCATCCTGACTATGGGATGCTTTAGTACTTCGAGGTTATTTTAAACACACCTGATCTGGTGTACTTCAGAGGATAAAACATGAACGTTAAAGCTTGTTACCGGGTGCCTACAACTTATAGAATACTTTTATACACTTGCGAGTGTACATATATTTATAAACGGAAATCTTGTGGTCTATTAATATATTAAAATGATTGTTATGATAAACCTATGAACTCACCAACCTTTTGGTTGACACTTTAAAGCATGTTTATTCTCAGGTATTAAAGAAATCTTCCGCTGTGCATTAGCTCATTTTAAGTATATTACTTGGAGTCATTCATGGCATATTTTGAAAGACGTTGCATTCGAGTCATTGAGTTCATCAAGATTATTATTAAGCCAATTATAGTTGGATGTATTATGAAATGGTGTGCATGCCGTCAACTTTCGTTGTAAAGAAAGTTTGTTTTTTAAAAACGAATGCAATGTTTGTAAAATGTATCATATAGAGGTCAAATACCTTGCAATGTAATCAACTATTGTGAATCGTTTATAATGTATATGAACGGGTCCTTTCACCCTCAAGTCCGAATACTACTCAAAACAACCAGAGGAGTCACCATTCAACATTCAAAAGACCTTACAAATCTCCATTGAATGATATTTCTAATGGTAAGAACAAGTAATATACAATAATGCATCTCATCATTAGGACAAATTCATTGTTATACTTCTATACTTTCTCATAAAAAATTAACCATTGTCACAATGCACATGCAAAAAACACCTGATAAATCCTTACGTTTTTTTTTCTTTTTTCCTTACATGTATTGTATGTTAGTTTTCATTACATATCTTTGTAGGTACTTAGTTCCATGTTGATGTGTTGTACCATTCTTATCTTTGCACTAGGTCAACTACAACCAACAAGCGGCAGTTTGTTTAATACTCCTATTTTAGTGACTACTCCTAATAGTTCATATGAGTCGAGACAGAAGAGAGCTGCCATTCTTGCGGTCAAGAGAAAAAATTGTTCTACAAGCCAATTACATAGAAAGGATGTACTCAAAATCACTAAAACATCCGGATCACCATAGATAAGTGGATGTAACTGCCTATATATTTACACTTTACTAAATAAATTATCTATTCTAAACAAATGGAACATAAATTAACCACAGTATGTATTTTATTTTCCTTGCAGCCGAGTTCAAGCTCACTGTCTAACAATAATGAAACTGAAAGTCCATCAATTCAAATATTCTGTGTAACCCCTTCTAAGACAGTTCAGAATCCGTTAATCACCCACTATGATTCATTTGGTATGACTGTGATTTTCAAAGTATTACACCTATTACCATAATTTTTAAGAAATCTTAAATGTTGTCTAAATAGTGGATCTTGTGCATTGAACCAGGTCTCGATACTCCTCTTTCGGTATTGACACGTGAGATTTTTATGTCCGGTTCTACATCAGCCACTGTTTCAATGCCAAACTCGAACCAAAATAAGGGTATTACAATTTTCTTTTTGTATTTGTTAGTGACATATTAAACTTAGTACAATTAAATTCAAGTGTTATGAAAACTTTTATTTATTATTTCAACATTTCAGGACATATTGCTAGGAAAACATCGCGGACTAATAAATGTAGAGCAAGGATAAATGCAAACATTCGAGCCCCGGTATTGCACATTCCAACAGATGATGAACAATCTCATGTGTCAGAGATAAAGAAGTTGTTTGGAATTTCTAAAGGTAAAATGCCACATATAATACTTAACATGCTATTTAACATTTTTGGTACATAGTTTTTTATTCTAACGTACATTTTATCTACTTTTTTGTGTACAGATTATTTCGACCATGGTGATCCTACTTTCATATGCAGTTACTGTCGTGCTACTCTCTGGCGTTCTGAGTCGCCAACAAACAATCCGAATGGTCAGAAAACATGTTATTCTATGTGTTGCGGTCAAGGGAAAGTAGAGCTGCCACCAGTACCACAACCTCCATCTCTATTCTTGCGTTTATATCAAAACAAACATTCAAATAGTAAGAACTTTATGAAATATATCAGGACATACAACAATATGTTTGCATTCACTTCAATGGGAGGTAAAATCGATAAATCTGTCAACAATGGTCGTGGTCCGTATGTCTTTAGGATGTCAGGACAAAACTGCCATCGTACTGGTAGCCTCCTTCCAAATGATGGTTATAGTCCAAAATTTTCACAGCTATACATTTATGATACAGAAAATGAGGTTCATCATCGTATGAATTCAGTCAGGTTAGATTTATATGCCTAACTAATCGAATTGTGCATATTTCTTTTGATAAATATTTCGATTTATATAATTTCATTTTCTTACAGAAGTGGAGGAGGTGTTGATGATAAAGCGCAAACACTTGATCCCGCACTCATTCTCGAACTTAAGAATGTTTTGGATGCTTGTAATCCGTTAGTAGAGGCATAAAGAATGGCCCATGATGGTTTTGCAGAGAATCCACACCGTCGTCTTAGATTAAGACTTATTGCAAGCAGGACTACTGATGGCAGGACTTATAACCTACCAACAGTTTCAGAAGTAGCAGGACTAATAGTAGGTGATATCGATTCATCATTTGAGGCGAGAGATATTATTGTTGAAACACAAACCGGTCAGTTGCAACGTATAAACGAGTTACATCCATCTTATTTGTCACTTCAGTATCCAATGTTATTTCCTTTAGGACAAGATGGTTACAGACGCGGTATCAAGCATAGAAATGTCGATAATAATACCACTGGTCATAATGAATTAACATTCAGAGAGTACTTTGCATATCATATCCAAGATAGGGTAAATACACCTTCTTTGATGCACTTGGCAAAAAAGTTGTACCAACAATTTTTGGTAGAGGCGTATACTATGATCGAATCTGACAGGTTGACGTACATACGTTACCAACAAAAAAAAAATGCGATTGACAAGTGTCAGTGATGTATCTAATAATGTCACAGAAGGAAATACAACCGCGTCAAACACGGGAAAGAGGATAATCTTGCCTTCCTCATTTACTGGAGGTTCCAGATATCTGATGCAAAATTATTTGGATGCAATGGCGATAGTCAGACATTTTGGATATCCAGATTTGTTCATAACTTTCATGTGTAACCCTACTTGGCCAGAGATTGCTCGGTTTCTGAACAACAAGCAACAAAATCCGGAAGACAGGCCTGATATTTTATGCAGATTATTCAAAATAAATTTGGATAGTATGATTGAGGATTTGAAAAAAAACACATATTTGGAGAGATGGACTCAGGTACATACAACATTACGTATTAAATTACAAAATATATTTGATACATTATAATTATTTAACGACCTATTTTCTCTTACTTATAATTTGTATTAATCACACGTTTTTTGTGCAGTTCTTTATAGGATTGAATTTCAGAAACGTGGACTCCCTCACGCACACATTTGCGCATTTTTGAAATCAGCTTATAAGTTAAGGACCAGTCAAGACATCGATTCTATAATTTCTGCTGAAATTCCAGACGAGACAATTGATCCAGACCTATATCAGCTTGTGGCAGACTTTATGATGCATGGTCCTTGTGGTACTCAAAACCCGAAGAGTCCTTGTATGAACGAAACGACAAAAACCTGCACCAAATCATTTCCAAAGAGATTTGAAGAGCATACGTCTGTTGATGAGAATGGATACCCTATTTATAGAAGACGTGATAGTGAAAGTCGTGTTTACAAAGGTGAAGCTGAACTTCACAATGGATATGTGGTTCCATACAATCCTTTTCTTTTAAAAAAATACCAGTCACATATAAACGTCGAAAGGTGTAACCAATCTGGTGCCATTAAATATTTGTTCAAGTATATAAACAAAGGATATGACAGGATAACTGCAGGTTTAGTAATGAATGATGACAATAATGGTGAAGTCAATGGAAAACCTGTTGATGAAATCAAAGAGTATTACGACTGCAGGTATAATAATATACAACAGATAATACATTTTTTATTGTTCTCAATTTTTTTGGACAAATACTTTTTATCTAACTCGAATCTACTAAATATTTAAATATATTTTTTGGCAGGTATATTTCAGCTTGCGAAGCTGCTTGGAGAATTTTTGGGAACGAAATTCACTATAGAACTCATGCAGTTGAAAGGTTATCGTTTCATCTTCCTAATGAACAACCTGTTGTTTTTGAAGATGAAGCGGATCTTCAAGATGTGATTGAAAATCCGTCAGTAGCAGCATCTCAGTTTACCAGTTGGATGGAAAGGAATAAAACGGATGAGAATGCTCGCAACCTAACATATGTGGAATTCCCTCAAAAGTATGTTTGGAATTCATCTGATAGAGTTTGGACGGTAAGGAAAATAAAACCAAAGTTAGGACGAATACATCATGTTCCTCCTTCTGCTGGTGAAGCATACTTCTTGAGGATTCTTTTAAACAAGGTAAAAGGTCCAACATGCTTTGAAGATATTAGAACGGTGAACGGAAAGCTTTGTCCTACATTTAAGGTGCTTGCTATGAACTTGGTTTGTTAGATGATGACAAAGAATATGTAGAAGCCATTCAACAAGCAAGTCAGTATTCAACTGGGCCGTATTTAAGATCCTTATTTGTGATGTTGTTAGTTTCAAACAATTTGTCTAGACCAGAGGATGTATGGTCACAATGCAGTAACCTACTTGGTGAGGACATGCTCCACAAGCAAAGAAAAAGACTCGGGTTTCCAGGTACATTTTCAACAACTAAATCTTTATTATTAAAACATGTAATTATTATTTATGCTAAAGTCTTATATGATAGTTGACATAACTAACTTTAAAAATATACATATTTGAACCTGTAGCAAAAAAAAAAAAAAAAAAAAAAAAAAAAAAAAAAATCTAACAGACCTCTAACAAAAAATATCCATTTACTATCTTCTGAAAAATCAATATATTTTCTCTTTGCCTGAAAAAAAAAGAAAAAATATCCATTTACAAGTTGGTTTGAACCTGTAGCAAAAGCACACTCTATGAATATACATGTTACTACTAACAGGCCTATAATAAGAGTATTATGACATTATAAATCAACAAAGTTAACAAAATCACTATTTAGAATATATGGTCAAGGTCAGACTATAGTGTTTTAATAATGAAGTGATTAGAAGGCACATTTTTTTCACATAAATAATCTTATAGCAAAACTGCTGTTATTTAGGTTCAATGCACACCACCTTCATTGATTTAGTGTTTCTATAATGCTATAATCATTCTGGAAATATAAGAATCAATTTTAAGTGGAATTTGTATGCTTAAAATAAGCGATGGTCCTTTCATGACAAATTATAATGAATACAACCATATCTACCAGAAGTCATAAAAAGTCAAAATTTTGGCAGTTAGTTGACTTTTCAATCTACTAGAAATCAAATAACAATTACATGTACCTAATTTACGTGGTTAACAAAATAGTATCAATTTTCTCTTCCGACTAAACATTATATTAGTATGTTGAAACTAACAACACTACATCAGAGACATTATAAAATTTAAGTACTCACCATCTCCTTATGATTATATGATTGTTTGTGTTATGAGTATTTCATAAACAATTTTGTCTTAAATTAGTATAAAACTACTCATCACCTAGCAATTAAAATATTTTTCTAACACAAAATTTTTTGGCAGCGTATACCATGGAGCAAAAGGATATCGACAATCATACATTGTATGAAATTGAGTTACTCTTGCGCAATCAAGGGAGTTCTTTGAACAAGTTTCCGGGAATGCCATATCCATCCAGTGAGTTTGTTATAGATACTACTAACAGATTAATTCACGATGTGCTACGTTATGATCGTGTAGCCTTGAAATCAGAGCATGAAAATTTGTTTAGTAGTTTGACTTCAGAGCAAAAAAGTGTATATGAGGTTATTGTGTCAGCTATTCATAACAATGTTGGAGGTGTGTTCTTTGTGTATGGGTATGGCGGTACTGGCAAAACTTTTTTGTGGAAAACTCTCTCTACTGCCATTCGATCTAAGGGAAAAATTGTATTAAACGTTGCTTCAAGTGGAATTGCATCACTTTTGCTAAGTGGCGGTAGAACAGCTCATTTCAGATTTGTGATTCCAATAAATATAAACGAGGATTCTGTTTGTTCTATTAATGTTGACAGTCAACTTGTGGATTTGTTAAGGCAAGCTTCTTTAATAATATGGGATGAAGCTCCTATGATACATAAACATTGTTTTGAAGCTCTTGACAGGACATTGAGAGATATAATGCGACAAATGTCTCCGGAGAATGAGGATAAAGTGTTCGGAGGAAAAGTGATTGTTTTTGGTGGAGACTTTAGACAAATTCTGCCGGTTGTTCCTAAAGGTAGCAGACAAGACATCGTGAATGCTTCTTTGAACTCATCATATCTCTGGGATCACATTAAAGTACTGAATTTGACTGTAAACATGAGGTTACAATCGGGATGCAATAAAGAAGAAGTGGCTGATATGAAAGCGTTTGCAAACTGGATTTTAGATGTTGGCAACGGAACGGTTGGAGGACAAAATGATGGGGAAGTTGAAATCACCATACCAGATGAGTTTCTAATTAAGCAAACTGGTGAACCAATTAAATCTATTGTTGATTCAACATACCCTGATCTGATTAATAATCTATATGAGCATGCATATTTTCAAGAGAGAGCTATTCTTGCTCCTACGCATGAACATGTAGATTTGATTAATGATCGTTTATTACAACTTGTCCCGGGGGAAGAAACCACTTACTTGAGTTGTGATGGTGTGGATGCGTCTGACAACTCTATGACAGGTGATCCTGGTATGCAAACTCCTGAATTTCTAAACAGTCTGAAGTTTTCAGGTATTCCTAATCATAAGTTGGTTTTAAAAGTAGGTGTTCCGATCATGTTGCTAAGAAACATTGACCAACCAAATGGTTTGTGTAATGGAACAAGACTTAGAGTTATTAAACTTGAGAAATCCTTGATAACAGCTAGGGTTATAACTGGTACAAATATTGGCTTTGAAACCTTGATTCCGCGCATGGAAATGAGTCCATCCGACAAAACATTGTAGTGACCCGAACTTTTCCATGTTTATATATATATTAAATGAAATTGTTATTTACATGATTAAGTGTTTCCAACATGTTAAGCAATCAAACTTGTTAAGACTTGATTAATTGAAATAGGTTTCATATAGACAATTGACCACCCAAGTTGACCGGTGATTCACGAACGTTAAAACTTGTAAAAACTATACGATGACATATATATGGTTATATATATAGTTAACATGATTTTATTATAAGTATGTATCTCAATAGGTATTTTAACAATGAGTTATATACATAAAAATGAGACTATTAATTTAAGAAACTCGAAAACGATATATACAACGATTATCGTTATAACAACGTCTTACTAGGTACATATGAATCATATTAAGATATTGATACACTTGGTTAATTATGTTAAATGATAAGTAAATATATTATTAAGTGTATTAACAATGAAATACATATGTAAAAATAAGACTACTAACTTAATGATTTCGAAACGAGACATATATGTAACGATTATCGTTGTAACGACATTTAACTGTATATATATCATACTAAGATATATTATATATCATAATATCATGATAATATAATAATTTAACATCTCATTTGTTATAATAAACAATGGGTTAACAACATTCAACAAGATCGTTAACCTAAAGGTTTCAAAACAACATTTACATGTAACGACTAACGATGACTTAACGACTCAGTTAAAATGTATATACATGTAGTGTTTTAATATGTA
This sequence comes from Rutidosis leptorrhynchoides, assembly GCF_046630445.1. Lineage (NCBI taxonomy): Eukaryota > Viridiplantae > Streptophyta > Magnoliopsida > Asterales > Asteraceae > Rutidosis > Rutidosis leptorrhynchoides. Next base: position 408,258,078 of record NC_092337.1, on the reverse strand, counting down.
TTCATACACTTTTGAAAGACTTCAAGACACTTATCAAAATACTTCTACTTAACAAAAATTCTTACAATTACATCCTCGTTCAGTTTCATCAACAATTTTACTCGTATGCACCCGTATTCGTACTCGTACAATACACAACTTTTAGATGTATGTACTATTGGTATATACACTCCAATGATCAGCTCTTAGCAGACCATGTGAGTCACCTAACACATGTGGGAACCATCATTTGGCAACTAGCATGAAATATCTCATAAAATTACAAAAATATGAGTAATCATTCATGACTTATTTACATGAAAACAAAATTACATATCCTTTATATCTAATCCATACACCAACAACCAAAAACACCTACAAACACTTTCATTCTTCAATTTTCTTCATCTAATTGATCTCTCTCAAGTTCTATCTTCAAGTTCTAAGTGTTCTTCATAAATTCCAAAAGTTCTAGTTTCATAAAATCAAGAATACTTCCAAGATTGCAAGTTTACTTCCAAGTTTTCTAAATCCATTCCAAGTAATCATCCAAGATCAAGAAACCTTTGTTACTTACAGTAGGTTATCTTTCTAATACAAGGTAATAATCATATTCAAACTTTAATTCAATTTCTATAACTATAACAATCTTATTTCGAGTGGAAATCTTACTTGAAATTGTTTTCGTGTCATGATTCTGCTTCAAGAACTTTCAAGCCATCCAAGGATCCTTTGAAGCTAGATCTATTTTTCTCCTTTCCAGTAGGTTTATCCAAGGAACTTGAGGTAGTAATGATGTTCATAACATCATTTGATTCATACATATAAAGCTATATTATTCGAAGGTTTAAACTTGTAATCACTAGAACATAGTTTAGTTAATTCTAAACTTGTTCGCAAATAAAAGTTAATCCTTCTAACTTGACTTTTAAAATCAACTAAACACATGTTCTATATCTATATGATATGCTAACTTAATGATTTAAAACCTGGAAACACGAAAAACACCGTAAAACCGGATTTACGCCGTCGTAGTAACACCGCGGGCTGTTTTGGGTTAGTTAATTAAAAACTATGATAAACTTTGATTTAAAAGTTGTTATTCTGGGAAAATGATTTTTATTATGAACATGAAACTATATTCAAAAATTATGGTTAAACTCAAAGTGGAAGTATGTTTTCTAAAATGGTCATCTAGACGTCGTTCTTTCGACTGAAATGACTACCTTTACAAAAACGACTTGTAACTTATTTTTCCAACTATAAACCTATACTTTTTCTGTTTAGATTCATAAAATAGAGTTCAATATGAAACCATAGCAATTTGATTCACTCAAAACGGATTTAAAATGAAGAAGTTATGGGTAAAACAAGATTGGATAATTTTTCTCATTTTAGCTACGTGAAAATTGGTAACAAATCTATTCCAACCACAACTTAATCAACTTGTATTGTATATTATGTAATCTTGAGATACCATAGACACGTATACAATGTTTCGACCTATCATGTCGACACATCTATATAGATTTCGGAACAACCATAGACACTCTATATGTGAATGTTAGAGTTAGCTATACAGGGTTGAGGTTGATTCCAAAATATATATAGTTTGAGTTGTGATCAATACTGAGATACATATACACTGGGTCGTGGATTGATTCAAGATAATATTTATCGATTTATTTCTGTACATCTAACTGTGGACAACTAGTTGTAGGTTACTAACGAGAACAACTGACTTAATAAACTTAAAACATCAAAATATATTAAAAGTGTTGTAAATATATTTTGAACATACTTTGATATATATGTATATATTGTTATAGGTTCGTGAATCAACCAGTGGCCAAGTCTTACTTCCCGACGAAGTAAAAATCTGTGAAAGTGAGTTATAGTCCCACTTTTAAAATCTAATATTTTTGGGATGAGAATACATGCAGATTTTATAAATGATTTACAAAATAGACACAAGTACGTGAAACTACATTCTATGGTTGAATTATCGAAATTGAATATGCCCCTTTTTATTAAGTCTGGTAATCTAAGAATTAGGGAACATACACCCTAATTGACGCGAATCCTAAAGATAGATCTATTGGGCCTAACAAACCCCATCCAAAGTACCGAATGCTTTAGTACTTCGAAATTTATATCATATCCGAAGGGTGTCCCGGAATGATGGGGATATTCTTATATATGCATCTTGTTAATGTCGGTTACCAGGTGTTCACCATATGAATGATTTTTATCTCTATGTATGGGATGTATATTGAAATATGAAATCTTGTGGTCTATTGTTACGATTTGATATATATAGGTTAAACCTATAACTCACCAACATTTTTGTTGACGTTTAAAGCATGTTTATTCTCAGGTGAATACTAAGAGCTTCCGCTATTGCATACTAAAATAAGGACAAGATTTGGAGTCCATGTTTGTATGATATTGTGTAAAAACTGCATTCAAGAAACTGATTTCGATGTAACATATTTGTATTGTAAACCATTATGTAATGGTCGTGTGTAAACAGGATATTTTAGATTATCATTATTTGATAATCTACATAAAGCTTTTTAAACCTTTATTTATGAAATAAAGGTTATGGTTTGTTTTAAAAATGAATGCAGTCTTTGAAAAACGTCTCATATAGAGGTCAAAACCTCGCAACGAAATTAATTAATATGGAACGTTTTTAATCAATAAGAACGGGACATTTCAGTTGGTATCCGAGCGTTGGTCTTAGAGAACCAGAATTTTGCATTAGTGTGTCTTATCGAGTTTGTTAGGATGCATTAGTGAGTCTGGACTTCGATCATGTTTACTTGAAAAATGATTGCTTAACAAATTTTGTTGGAAACTATATATTTTTAACATGTGAATATTATGTGATATATTAATCTCTTAACGCGTTTGATATTATGTGATAGATGTCTACCTCTAGAACAAGTCCCATTGACTCACCTAATAATAATGAAGAGTCAAATGTAAATTGGAATGATTCGTGGACTGATTCACAAGTTCCCGAAGAGGAGCTGGAAGAAGAGTCGGAACCGGAAGAAGAATCAGAACCAGAAGAGGAGGAACCGGAGGAGGAAATAGAACCGGTGGGGGAAATAATAAAACGGTTAAGTAAAAGAAAATCCTCAACCAACCTACAAAGGTTAATTATGGTCAATGGTGTTTCCGCCAAGGAAGCAAAATATTGGGAGGATTACCAATTCTCCGATGAATCGGATTCCGACGAGAATTCCGATGATGTTATAGAAATTACCCCAACTGAATTTAAAAAGGCAAAAGAAAATAATAAGGGAAAGGGCATAAAAATCGAGAAATCTAATTCCAACCCCGATGAACTTTATATGTATCGTCAACCCCCGAAGCCCTTAAGTTGTAACAATGACCCGGGAACCTCTAAACCACCAGGTTTTTCTAAACCAATGTGGAAAACGACGGCTCGTATTAGGGGAACATCATATATCCCTAGAAACTTGGCAAAATGAACCAAAATCGAAGAAGAAGAAACGAGCTAGTCGGAATAAGATAGTTGTATTCGTGTGGTGTACTATATGTAATATAGTGTGCTTATGCTTTATGATATATGTAAAAATTGCTTGTATTAATAAGTAATTTTTTTTATGAATCTAACTCTTGTCTATTTTACAGTTTAAAAACACAAAATGGATAGACAACCCAATATTTTAAGAGACCTACCCGGAGACATGATTGATGAAATCTTGTCTAGAGTCGGTCAGAATTCCTCGGCACAACTATTTAAGGCGAAATCAGTTTGTAAGACATTCGAAGAACGTTCCAAGAATGTCTTGGTTATAAGAGACTTTCGTTTGAAAGATGGGGGATATCACATTGGGAAACCCATAAGTTACGATGTGTTTACTTTGACGCATATATTGCGGGGAACCCAAATGCTATTTTACGCAACGGGTTAAGAAATTATTTTGACTCAATGTATCCGAATATAGGACTTCATGATTTAGAAAAAGCGGCTAACATGCAACATAAAGAAGCATGCTATGCTTACGGGTTAGTAATGTTCGCTTCTCACCAAAGTGAGAACAAGAACATCGGGCTACAACTATTAAACAAAACATTCCCACAAGTAACGGAGTCGGTAATTGGGGTAAGAAATGAGGTTTTTAAATTGTTACGGGACTGTTGGACATTACGTAACCCTCGTCCCTTTGACGACGTTACAACACGCTGTCTTATCAACGGCCATAACGGTTATGTTCCACAAGACCAAGGATGGGAAGTAGTCCTAGTAAAACCAAAATGCATGACTTGTTTCTGGACTTATGAATTACATGTCTTTATTGCCTTTGCTGAACGACTTGTGTACTAGCTAGAATTATCTTCACAACTATCTTGTATCAAAGTTATTGTGTGCTATATTTCATGCTTTATGTAAAATAAGCGGTATTGTAAGTTTGTAAAATATTGTATATAAGTTTGAACGCGAAATATTATTATAATCAGTTTTTCATATAGAATTGTAGTAGTTGAATTGTATGTTAGCTACTATGTATGAACTTAACGGGTAGGTACTACCCGAATTTAAACTTATAAAACGCTAATATGAAGAAAAAGCTTTTATAAATGAGTTCATATTATGCTACGAAATACTATTAACTACTCTTAATATTCTGTATGATTAACTTGTTCCATTTGACTATTTTGAAGGAAATGGCACCGACTACTCGACACACCGTGAATATGAATGAAGAGGAATTCCGTACTTTTCTAGCTTCAAACATAGCCACAGTACAGGCTGCGCTACATACCAACAATAACCATGGATCTAGCAGTACAGGAAATCGTGTTGGATGCACCTACAAAGAATTCACTGCCTGCAAACCTTTGGAATTTGATGGAACCGAAGGACCGATCGGATTGAAACGGTGGACCGAGAAGGTCGAATCGGTGTTTGCCATAAGTAAGTGTACTGAAGAGGACAAAGTGAAGTACGCTACGCATACCTTCACAGGTTCTGCGTTAACATGGTGGAATACCTATCTAGAGCAAGTGGGACAAGATGATGCGTACACACTACCGTGGTCAGCATTCAAGCACTTAATGAACGAGAAGTACCGTCCCAGAACCAAGGTCAATAAGCTCAAGACAGAACTTAGAGGGTTACGAACCCAAGGATTTGATATTACCACGTACGAAAGATGATTCATAGAATTGTGCCTATTGTGTCCGGGAGCGTTCGAAGATGAGGAAGAGAAGATCGACGCGTTTGTGAAAGGATTACCAGAAAGAATCCAAGAAGATATAAGTTCACACGAGCCCGCCTCCATACAACAGGCATGTAGAATGGCTCACAAACTAGTGAACCAGATTGAGGAAAGAATTAAAGAACAGATGGCTGAAGAGGCCAATGTGAAGCAAGTCAAAAGAAAGTGGGAGGAAAACGGTGATAAGAATCACCAATACAACAACAACAGCAATTACAATAATAATCGCAACAATTATCCCAACAATCGCATCATCAATCGCAACTACAACAAACGGCCCAACAACAACAACAACAACAACAACAACAACAACAGCAACTACAACAATCATCCCAACAACAATAATAACCGCAACAACAACAACAATCAGAAGCAGCTATGCCAAAGGTGTGAAAGTATCACTCGGGGTTCTGCACCAAATTTTGCAACAAGTGTAAAAGAAATGGTCATAGCGCGGCGAAGTCTGAGGTCTACGGACCAGGGGTTAACAGAACGAAAGGAACAAATGGTGTCGGAATGAGTAATGGTGGAGCAAGTAGTGTCGGAGCAAGTTATGCCAATGTAGTTTGTTATAAATGTCGAAAACCAGGCCACATTATTAGAAATTGCCCGAACCAAGAGAACACGAATGGACAAGGCCGCGGAAGAGTTTTCAATATTAATGCAGCAGAGGCACAGGAAGACCCGGAGCTTGTTACAGGTACGTTTCTTATTGACAATAAATCTGCTTACGTTTTATTTGATTCGGGTGCGGATAGAAGCTATATGAGTAGAGATTTTTGTGCTAAATTAAGTTGTCCATTGACGCTATTGGATAGTAAATTTTTACTCGAATTAGCAAACGGTAAATTAATTTCAGCAGATAATATATGCCGGAATCGAGAAATTAAACTGGGTAGCGAAATATTTAAGATTGATTTGATACCAGTAAAGTTAGGGAGTTTTGATGTAATAGTTGGCATGGACTGGCTGAAGAAGGTGAAAGCAGAGATCGTATGTTATAAAAATGCAATTCGCATTGTACGAGAAGAAGGAGAACCCTTAATGGTGTACGGAGAAAAGGGCAACATGAAGCTACATCTTATTAGTATTTTGAAGGCACAAAAACTAATAAGAAAAGGTTGCTATGCTGTTCTATCACACGTCGAGAAAGTACAAACTGAAGAAAAGAGCATCAATGATGTTCCCGTCGCAAAAGAATTTCCAATGTATTTCCAAAAGAATTACTGGGACTACCTCCACATCGATCTGTTGAATTTCAAATAGATCTTGTACCAGGAGCTGCACCAATAGCTCGTGCTCCTTATAGACTCGCACCCAGCGAGATGAAAGAACTGCAAAGCCAACTGCAAGAACTATTAGAACGTGGTTTCATTCGACCAAGCACATCACCATGGGGAGCTCCTATTTTGTTTGTCAAGAAGAAGGATGGTATATTTAGGTTGTGTATTGACTACAGAGAGTTGAACAAACTTACCATCAAAAACCGTTATCCACTGCCGAGAATTGACGACTTATTTGATCAACTACAAGGCTCGTCGGTTTATTCGAAGATCGATTTACGTTCTGGATATCATCAAATGCGAGTAAAGGAGGATGATATTCCGAAAACTGCTTTTAGGACGCGTTATGGTCATTACGAGTTTATGGTTATGCCGTTTGGATTGACTAACGCACCAGCTGTGTTCATGGACCTTATGAACCGAGTGTGTGGGCCATATCTTGACAAGTTTGTCATTGTTTTCATCGATGACATACTTATTTACTCAAAGAATGATCAAGAGCACGAAGAACATTTGCTAGAAGTATTGAGGAAAGAAAAACTGTACGCTAAGTTTTCAAAGTGTGCATTTTGGTTGGAAGAAGTTCAATTCCTCGGTCACATAGTGAACAAAGAAGGTATCCAGGTGGACCCGGTAAAGATCGAAACCGTTGAAAAGTGGGAAACCCCAAAAACTCCGAAGCATATACGTCAATTTTTAGGATTGGCTGGTTATTACAGAAGATTCATCCAAGATTTCTCCAAAATAGCAAAACCCTTGACTGCATTAACGCATAAAGGGAAGAAATTTGAATGGAAGGATGAACAAGAAAAGGCGTTTCAATTATTGAAGAAAAAGCTAACTACGGCACCTATATTGTCATTGCCTGAAGGGAATGATGATTTTGTGATTTATTGTAACGCATCAAAGCAAGGTCTCGGTTGTGTATTAATGCAACGGACGAAGGTGATTGCTTATGCGTCTAGACAATTGAAGATTCACGAGCAAAATTATACGACGCATGATTTGGAATTAGGCGCGGTTGTTTTTTCATTAAAGACCTGGAGGCACTACTTATATGGGGTCAAAAGTATTATATATACCGACCACAAAAGTCTTCAACACATATTTAATCAGAAACAACTGAATATGAGGCAGCGTAGGAGGATTGAATTGTTGAATGATTACGACTTTGAGATTCGTTACCACCCGGGGAAGGCAAATGTGGTAGCCGACGCCTTGAGCAGAAAGGACAGAGAACCCATTCGAGTAAAATCTATGAATATAATGATTCACACTAACCTTACTACTCAAATAAAGGAGGCGCAACAAGGTGTTTTAAAAGAGGGAAATTTAAAGGATGAAATACCCAAAGGATCGGAGAAGCATCTTAATATTCGGGAAGACGGAACCCGGTATAGGGCGGAAAGAATTTGGGTACCAAAATTTGGAGATATGAGAGAAATGGTACTTAGAGAAGCTCATAAAACCAGATACTCAATACATCCTGGAACGGGGAAGATGTACAAGGATCTCAAGAAACATTTTTGGTGGCCGGGTATGAAAGCCGATGTTGCTAAATACGTAGGAGAATGTTTGACGTGTTCTAAGGTCAAAGCTGAGCATCAGAAACCATCAGGTCTACTTCAACAACCCGAAATCCCGGAATGGAAATGGGAAAATATTACCATGGATTTCATCACTAAATTGCCAAGGACTGCAAGTGGTTTTGAAAGTATTTGGGTATTAGTTGATCGTCTCACCAAATCAGCACACTTCCTGCCAATAAGAGAAGATGACAAGATGGAGAAGTTAGCACGACTGTATTTGAAGGAAGTCGTCTCCAGACATGGAATACCAATCTCTATTATCTCTGATAGGGATGGCAGATTTATTTCAAGATTCTGGCAGACATTACAGCAAGCATTAGGAACTCATCTAGACATGAGTACTGCCTATCATCCACAAACTGATGGGCAGAGCAAAAGGACGATACAAACGCTTGAAGACATGCTACGAGCATGTGTTATTGATTTCGGAAACAGTTGGGATCGACATCTACCGTTAGCAGAATTTTCCTACAACAACAGCTACCATTCAAGCATTGAGATGGCGCCGTTTGAAGCACTTTATGGTAGAAAGTGCAGGTCTCCGATTTGTTGGAGTGAAGTGGGGGATAGACAGATTACGGGTCCGGAGATAATACAAGAAACTACCGAGAAAATCATCCAAATTCAACAAAGATTGAAAACCGCCCAGAGTCGACAAAAGAGCTACGCGGACAGTAAAAGAAAAGATATAGAGTTTGAAATTGGAGAAATGGTCATGCTTAAGATTTCACCTTGGAAAGGCGTTGTTCGATTTGGTAAACGGGGGAAACTAAATCCAAGGTACATTGGACCATTCAAGATTATAGATCGTGTCGGACCAGTAGCTTACCAACTGGAGCTACCTCAACAACTCACGGCTGTACATAACACTTTCCACGTCTCAAATTTGAAGAAATGTTTTGCTAAAGAAGATCTCACTATTCCGTTGGACGAAATCCAAATCAATGAAAAACTTCAATTCATTGAAGAACCCGTCGAAATAATGGATTGTGAGGTTAAGAGACTTAAACAAAACAAGATACCAATTGTTAAGGTTCGATGGAATGCTCGTAGAGGACCCGAGTTCACCTGGGAGCGTGAAGATCAGATGAAGAAGAAATACCCGCATTTATTTCCAGAAGATACGTCAACACCTCCAACTGCTTAAAATTTCAGGACGAAATTTATTTAACAGGTAGGTACTGTAGTGACCTGAACTTTTCCATGTTTATATATATATATTAAATGAAATTGTTATTTACATGATTAAGTGTTTCCAACATGTTAAGCAATCAAACTTGTTAAGACTTGATTAATTGAAATAGGTTTCATATAGACAATTGACCACCCAAGTTGACCGGTGATTCACGAACGTTAAAACTTGTAAAAACTATACGATGACATATATATGGTTATATATATAGTTAACATGATTTTATTATAAGTATGTATCTCATTAGGTATTTTAACAATGAGTTATATACATAAAAATGAGACTATTAATTTAAGAAACTCGAAAACGATATATATAACGATTATCGTTATAACAACGTCTTACTAGGTACATATGAATCATATTAAGATATTGATACACTTGGTTAATTATGTTAAATTATAAGTAAATATATTATTAAATGTATTAACAATGAAATACATATGTAAAAATAAGACTACTACCTTAATGATTTCGAAACGAGACATATATGTAACGATTATCGTTGTAACGACATTTAACTGTATATATATCATACTAAGATATATTATATATCATAATATCATGATAATATAACAATTTAACATCTCATTTGTTATAATAAACAATGGGTTAACAACATTCAACAAGATCGTTAACCTAAAGGTTTCAAAACAACATTTACATGTAACGACTAACGATGACTTAACGACTCAGTTAAAATGTATATACATGTAGTGTTTTAATATGTATTCATACACTTTTGAAAGACTTCAAGACACTTATCAAAATACTTCTACTTAACAAAAATGATTACAATTACATCCTCGTTCAGTTTCATCAACAATTCTACTCGTATGCACCCGTATTCGTAATCGTACAATACACAGCTTTTAGATGTATGTACTATTGGTATATACACTCCAATGATCAGCTCTTAGCAGCCCATGTGAGTCACCTAACACATGTGGGAACCATTGATAATGCTAAAAACGAACATATATTTCATAGCATTATTCCTCAAGAAAGACAAGCTTTTAGTTACAATTGTTCTATTTACAAGTGATATTCGTTTAAATAATAAAAGGTGAAGACATAAGACAGATTCGACGAATTGAAGACGCAAACGACCAAAAAGCTCAAAAGAACAAAAGACAATCAAAGAGGTTCCAATTATTGATAAGAAACGTCTCGAAATTACAAGAGTACAAGATTCAAAACGCAAAGTACAAGATATTAAATTGTACGCAAGGACGTTCGAAAATCCGGAACCGGAACCAGAGTCAACTCTTAACGCTCGACGCAACGGACGAAAAATTACAAGTTAACTATGTATATAAATATAATATAATATATAATTAATTATATTAATTATATATATATTATATTTATAAATAAAAACCGTCGGCAGAGAAAGACTCCAAATATGTGAGCTGTAATTTCATTCTCCGCGACTCGCGGAGTTTGAAGGCAAAAATGCCGCGAGTCGCGGAGCCCCAATTTCAGAAACTCCCTATAAAGCTCGCGCATTCTGATCGTAATCATCATCTTTTTTCTCCTCATTCATACGATATATATATATATATATATATATATATATATATATATATATATATATATATATATATATATATATATATATATATATATAATTTATATTTTAATTTTAATTATAATTCTAATAATAAGGGTATGTTAGCGAATATTGTAAGGGTGTAAGTCGAAATTCTGTCCGTGTAACGCTACGCTATTTTTAATCATTGTAAGTTATGTTCAACTTTTTTACATTAATGTCTCGTAGTTAAGTTATTATTATGCTTATTTAATCCGAAGTAATCATGATGTTGGGCTAATTACTAAAATTGGGTAATTGGGCTTTGTACCATAATTGGGGTTTAGACAAAAGAACGACACTTGTGGAAATTAGACTATGAGCTATTAATGGGCTTTATATTTGTTTAACTAAATGATAGTTTGTTAATGTTAATATAAAGATTTACAATTGGGCGTCCCTATAAATTACCATATACACTCAATCGGACACGATGGGCGGGGTATTTATATGTACGAATAATCGTTCATTTAACCGGACACGGGAATGAATTAATAGCCACTAGAATAATTAAAACATGGGTGAAATTATGTACAAAGGACACTTGGTATAATTGATAACTAAATATTAAAACCTTGGGTTACACTCAGTCGACATCCTGGTGTAATTATTAAACAAAGTATTAAAATCTTGTTACAGTTTAAGTCCCCAATTAGTTGGAATATTTAACTTCGGGTATAAGGATAATTTGACGAGGACACTCGCACTTTATATTTATGACTGATGGACTGTTATGGACAAAAACCAGACGGACATATTAAATAATCCAGGACAAAGGACAATTAACCCATGGGCATAAAACTAAAATCAACACGTCAACCATCATGATTACGGAAGTTTAAATAAGCATAATTCTTTTATTTCATATTTAATTTCCTTTATTTTATATTTAATTGCACTTCTAATTATCGCATTTTTATTGTTATTGTATTTAATTGCATTTTTAATTATCGTACTTTTTAATTATCGCAAGTTTATTTTATCGCACTTTTATTATTCGCAATTTCATTTATCGTTATTTACTTCATGCTTTAATTTAAGTCTTGTATTTATTTTTAATATTTTACATTTGGTTTTAACTGCGACTAAAGTTTTAAAATCGACAAACCGGTCATTAAACGGTAAAAACCCCCCTTTATAATAATAATATTACTTATATATATATTTGTATTTTTATAAAAGTAAACTAATATAGCATTGAGCTTTGTTTAAAAAAGATTCCCTGTGGAACGAACCGGACTTACTAAAAACTACACTACTGTACGATTAGGTACACTGCCTATAAGTGTTGTAGCAAAGTTTAAGTATATCCATTCTATAAATAAATAAATATCTTGTGTAAAATTGTATCGTATTTAATAGTATTTCCTAGTAAAATATAAACTATTTCGTATCCCTTAGCTTTGACATCAACCATCATTTGGCAACTAGCATGAAATATCTCATAAAATTACAAAAATATGAGTAATCATTCATGACTTATTTACATGAAAACAAAATTACATATCCTTTATATCTAATCCATACACCAACGACCAAAAACACCTACAAACACTTTCATTCTTCAATTTTCTTCATCTAATTGATCTCTCTCAAGTTCTATCTTCAAGTTCTAAGTGTTCTTCATAAATTCCAAAAGTTCTAGTTTCATAAAATCAAGAATACTTCCAAGATTGCAAGTTTACTTCCAAGTTTTCTAAATCCATTCCAAGTAATCATCCAAGATCAAGAAACCTTTGTTACTTACAGTAGGTTATCTTTCTAATACAAGGTAATAATCATATTCAAACTTTAATTCAATTTCTATAACTATAACAATCTTATTTCAAGTGGAAATCTTACTTGAAATTGTTTTTGTGTCATGATTCTGCTTCAAGAACTTTCAAGCCATCCAAGGATCCTTTGAAGCTAAATCTATTTTTATCATTTCCAGTAGGTTTATCCGAGGAACTTGAGGTAGTAATGATGATCATAACATCATTCGATTCATACATATAAAGCTATCTTATTCGAAGGTTTAAACTTGTAATCATTAGAACATAGTTTAGTTAATTCTAAACTTGTTCGCAAATAAAAGTTAATCCTTCTAACTTGACTTTTAAAATCAACTAAACACATGTTCTATATCTATATGATATGCTAACTTAATGATTTAAAACATGGAAACAAGAAAAACACCGTAAAACCGGATTTACGTCGTCGTAGTAACACCGCGGGCTGTTTTGGGTTAGTTAATTAAAAACTATGATAAACTTTGATTTAAAAGTTGTTATTCTGGGAAAATGATTTTTATTATGAACATGAAACTATATTCAAAAATTATGGTTAAACTCAAAGTGGAAGTATGTTTTCTAAAATGGTCATCTAGACGTCGTTCTTTCGACTGAAATGACTACCTTTACAAAAACGACTTGTAACTTATTTTTCTGACTATAAACCTATACTTTTTCTGTTTAGATTCATAAAATAGAGTTCAATATGAAACCATAGAAATTTGATTCACTCAAAACGGATTTAAAATGAAGAAGTTATGGGTAAAACAAGATTGGATAATTTTTCTCATTTTAGCTACGTGAAAATTGGTAACAAATCTATTCCAACCATAACTTAATCAACTTGTATTGTATATTATGTAATCTTGAGATACCATAGACACGTATACAATGTTTCGACCTATCATGTCGACACATCTATATATATTTCGGAACAACCATAGACACTCTATATGTGAATGTTGGAGTTAGCTGTACAGGGTTGAGGTTTATTCCAAAATATATATAGTTTGAGTTGTGATCAATACTGAGATACGTATACACTGGGTCGTGGATTGATTCAAGATAATATTTATCGATTTATTTCTGTACATCTAACTGTGGACAACTAGTTGTAGGTTACTAACGAGGACAGCTGACTTAATAAACTTAAAACATCAAAATATATTAAAAGTGTTGTAAATATATTTTGAACATACTTTGATATATATGTATATATTGTTATAGGTTCGTGAATCAACCAGTGGCCAAGTCTTACTTCCAGACGAAGTAAAAATCTGTGAAAGTGAGTTATAGTCCCACTTTTAAAATCTAATATTTTTGGGATGAAAATACATGCAGGTTTTATAAATGATTTACAAAATAGACACAACTACGTGAAACTACATTCTATGGTTGAATTATCAAAATCAAATATGCCCCTTTTTATTAAGTCTGGTAATCTAAGAATTAGGGAACAGACACCCTAATTGATGCGAATCTTAAAGATAGATCTATTGGGCCTAACAAACCCCATCCAAAGTATTGGATGCTTTAGTACTTTGAAATTTATATCATATCCGAAGGGTGTCCCGGAATGATGGGAATATTCTTATATATGCATCTTGTTAATGTCGGTTACCAGGTGTTCACCATATGAATGATTTTTATCTCTATGTATGGGATGTATATTGAAATATGAAATCTTGTGGTCTATTGTTACGATTTGATATATATAGGTTAAACCTATAACTCACCAACATTTTTGTTGACGTTTAAAGCATGTTTATTCTCAGGTGAATACTAAGAGCTTCCGCTGTTGCATACTAAAATAAGGACAAGATTTGGAGTCCATGTTTGTATGATATTGTGTAAAAACTGCATTCAAGAAACTGATTTCGATGTAACATATTTGTATTGTAAACCATTATGTAATGGTCGTGTGTAAACAGGATATTTTAGATTATCATTATTTGATAATCTACGTAAAGCTTTTTAAACCTTTTTTTATGAAATAAAGGTTATGGTTTGTTTTAAAAATGAATGCAGTCTTTGAAAAACGTCTCATATAGAGGTCAAAACCTCGCAACGAAATCAATTAATATGGAACGTTTTTAATCAATAAGAACGGGACATTTCAAACATTGCCTTTTAAGATCACTAGAAAGCAGTTTCCAGTAGCTATGTTTTTTGCCATGACTATTAACAAAAGTCAAGGTCAATCGTTGTCCCAAGTTGGGTTGTTTTTACCACGCCCAGTATTTACTCATGGACAGTTATACGTTGCTATTTCAAGAGTAAAGAATAAAAAGGGATTGAAGATACTCATATGTGATAAGGACATGAAATTTTCAAACACTACAACTAATGTTGTTTACAAGGAAGTTCTACAAAGCCTATAATATATCATTGTTGAGAAGGTATTCTCTTATTTTTTTAAAGTTATATTTCTTTGAAATTAACCAACACATTGATGACTTACTTTTACGATTTTACTATGTTGATATGTTATTTACTATTTTTCTTGATTCTTATGTAGTGATCAAAGTTTTGATGAGAACTGCTGACTACAACATGAGTGAGCAAAGATTTACTAATTCAATGATGCTATATGGAGTGTGTTTATGTATTGTTCAAGTTTACTTTTAATGTGGTTTTTACAATTATGTGGACCATAAAAAACTCTTCGAACAACCTGCCTATTGCAACAATATGTTGCCAATAATATTTATTTTGATAATTACATTATTTATGTTTGCAAATTTATTCATTTTTCATAATCAATGTTTGCATTACATTTCACTGATTAAAGTCATTACAACACTATCGATTCAAGTGTTTAATTTTGATCATGTTTCAACTTTTTTCTCCCTACGTTTCTGATTACAGTGATAATAACAAGCTGATTATCATTTAAAGCTATTAAAAAAAAAAGAATTCTTTTATTTAACCCGTGAAATCACAGGTCATTAACTAGTTATACAATAAGTGTTTGCACTCTTAAATATAATTGTCTTATATATTTACAAGTATTATATAATTATTTACTTGATATGTTATTTTCTTTTAAAATCATTTCGACACATAATATTTATAACTTTTATATATATATTTCAATATACATATGATAATAATTATTATAGAATTCACCTATACATAGATTTATTTTAGTAACATTTTATTTTATATAATATTTTACATTTTCAATTTTTAATGAGTTAATAACATTTTATAATCTCTACTACTTACATTTATAATTATATATATTTATATATATACTTATTTGCTTACAAACAACTGTTCGTGAATCGTCGGGAATAGTCAAAGGGTAATTTGATATATGAAACAGTTCAAACTTTTTGAGACTTAACATTACAGACTTTTCTTATCATGTCGAAATCATATAAAGATTAAGTTTAAATTTGGTCGGAATTTCCCGGGTCATCACAGTACTTACCCGTTAAAGAAATTTCGTCCCGAAATTTGAGTGAGGTGGTCATGGCTAACAATAAAAATATTTTCATGACGAATATGAGTTGATAGATAGAGCTTTATCACCATTGAGTAATAAGGATATAATAATTCGATTACGCGAAGAGTACGAGTGAAGTTATCACAAAAGAGTGAAGTAAGGAAGTGAAGGTTTAGCTGTTGACGTAGTAAGGGTTGAATTTAGGAAATAAGGTGCGTCTTGACTTTTGACGTTGTCTCGGTTGAATTCAGGAACTCAAGGGATTTAGAGAAAATCCACGAAATCTAAAAGATTTGATTCTTCGGCGAGTAAGAGAATTAAGATCTCTATAATTAAATACGGTGATCTACCTTGATTACTCTATATGATATTTCTATTATAAATTAAACTCTTCCACTCCATTATTCTCACTATTCCTATACTTTCTTTCTCAGTTCGTACATCCAAAAGATTGTGAAAATGCTTAATCCATTTCTAATCCTTGATATCTTTCTAATATCATTTCTGTCATCCTTCTTTTCAATCTTCCACCAGAAAAATCTGTGTACTTCTACTATTACCTTGGGGTGATACTATTCTTAATTATACCGTGTCTTTGTGTTGCGATAAACATTGATATACATGGTTTGTAATTTATGTGTTGTTATCGGGCTTTATATTCTCCCTTATATTTCAAAGCTCTATGCTTTTATTTTCTCTTCCCGACTTCAAGTCAAGCGAATAATGGTCCAGAATTTGTAGATATAGAGTTTCGAATGATTATAATGTTCTAAGCAGGAAGGAACGTGATAGCACGATTTGATTTTTAAATTTATCAACATCACGGAAGATAGAACCATCAAGAATACATTTTCTTGATTTGTTCAGGAGTTAAGTAGAATGAAAAAGTTATGTAACATGGCACATGATGACGTTATGATCTGTGAATCATCACGTCCCATTAGAATCTCAGCATGACTTATTGTAATATAATCACGTTGATCAAGTGTCATTATATTATACTAACTCATGCATCAGTTCCCAACATTACTTCAATAACATTCATATTTTAAGCTCGAAAGTTTACAGAATATAGAAACTAGCAGTTTCTATATGATGTAACACTGATAGCATGAAGAGATTAATGATTTCAGATAAGAATAGTTATGAAAATATCTTCAGAAATATGGAGGATATTTATAATGAAAGATACGATGATATCTTGGAATTTCTAATATCGAAGGATGGTGAAGAAATTTTGTTCGCAAGAGTTTGGAGTCAGAAGCAAGGTATTCGCTAAAGATTTCATCAGAAACAGAATCATCGGGATTTTTAATGTACAAGTTTAGTCCTTGTGATTTGTTCAAAGACTCCTTCGTATTTTGCTCAATCAGTTTTTCAGTTCCAACTTTTCTGAGCTTTGCTAACATAGCATCCTTTATCATCAACTTTCGACTGTTAAAGTCGTTTACAGTTTTTGTTACTTCCTTCAACTTTTTCAATGTTCGGAGTATTGATTCGTAGAATGGTTGCTTTTCAGAATTTCAGAATGGAAGACCTTAATTCTAAGAGATAAAGGTTATATGTATACTTATAACTATTGATGTAGACATGCTGCGAGATTTCAAAATACCGATTGCTAATTCTCGGTAATTGGTAAAGCAATTCTGGTTACAAGATGCGGATGAGTACATGATGAGACTTCAATAGATAAATATAGTGATTTGTCGGAGAGATTTAAGCCAAGGAGCAACGAGGTTGCTGTTGCGTCTACTGGTAATATGATGGAATATAAAAGGTTCTCCGGTAACAATAAAAGAGCACGCATATATATCAAGGTTATAATAAGGTTGTTTCGAATGAAAAGTCGAAGTTGACTTGTTGGAGCTGTGACAAAATTTACTACCTTGAAAAGGGATTGTAGAGTTATTTTGGGTAATAATAACACTAAAGAAGCTAGCACAGATACGTGTTAAATGTTTACTAAGGTTCCGAGTGTTTCATGTGCATAACTATATGTATCAATCTTTCCTTCCGTAGATGAAGTGCGGTTGGTTCATTCTCTAAATTGAGGTGTTTTCAAGAATCATGAAAGGTTTGAACGCGGATGGTAATCGTCAAGATACAAATGAGGTTTAAGATGAAATCAAGTGGCAAACTTGAAGAATTGTTTAGTTTCATATGTTATAATCAATAATTTAATTCATTTTAATTGTCCAATGTTATTAGTCCACAGTCGATAGTCCACAATTAACAGTCTAATAATTCATATATAGTTTAATATATAATATTCGAATTAATTAATACGTATCGTGACCCGTGTACATGTCTCAGACTCGATCACAACTCAAAGTATATATATTATTATAGAATCAACCTCAACCCTGTATAGAGAACTCGATCATTACTGCGTATAGAGTGTCTATGGTTATTCCAAATAATATATATATATGCGTCGATATGATATGTCAAAATCTTGTATACGTGTCCCGATATTTAAAGTGCGTAAAATAAATACAGAAATTAAATGACGATAAATAAAATTGCGATAATTAAATTGCGATAAATAAACTGCGATAAATAAAATGTAATCAGTTAGCTAGGAACAGTTAGCTGGAACAGTTAGCGTGGATTCTTAACAAAATTTTTCGTAGTTAATTTGTTTGTTTCTATAAAATTTTTATTTCGTCAAATGTGTTCTTCATTATGCCACTTGTTGGATTCTGATAGATCAAAATCTAAATATGAAATTGAATGAAAAGGGTTATTCTGTGGTGAACGGATACGTATATCTGTTGATGTAAGTAGGATAGTGAATGACTGT
This sequence comes from Rutidosis leptorrhynchoides, assembly GCF_046630445.1. Classification (NCBI taxonomy): domain Eukaryota; kingdom Viridiplantae; phylum Streptophyta; class Magnoliopsida; order Asterales; family Asteraceae; genus Rutidosis; species Rutidosis leptorrhynchoides. The sequence goes on along the minus strand of NC_092337.1, from coordinate 408,239,160 downwards.
TGAATCAGATTTGAAGAATGTACAGTGTAACTTATTAATACGAAATGTAAATATTCCTCGGGTATTACCTACCCGTTAAAATATTTTCATCATTAACAGTTTGTACAATAAAAATTTTAATTACAATCTTTATGAAAACATATATACATATATATTTTCTTCAGACGTAATCATGGATTTAATGAGTCAATGTGATATTAAACTCATCAGATTTACGGCTAGAACTAGAGTACATAATCTCTAAAATATTAGAGATTAAATAATCGCCATGAAGGACGAAGATAGTTTATGTAGAACGATTCGTAGAACGATGATTATGCTTGAGGTATAGATTGCGAGGTTGAGACGTGTGATGATGTTGTTGTTGTTGGTACTGGTTATGCTGCTGGTGCTGCTGATGGTGGTACTGTTGCTGTTGGTGCTACAAGTGTTGTTGGTGCTGAGGTTGGTGATTGTGACAACCCGGAAATTTCCAACCAAATTTAAACTTTATCTTTATATTATTCTGACACGATAAGCAAAGTTTGTTAAGTTAAATCTCAAGAATTTTAAATTGTGTTCATACATTCATTATAACCTCGACCAAATTCCGACGATTCACGAACCGTTATATATAAATAAATATGTATATATGTGTATATATATATTATAACTTGAGAATATTAATAAAGTATTAAACGTATAATACTTTACATTAACGTATTTGTTTCAATATGTTTATCGATGGAATTAGAAGATAATATCAAATGATTGATTTATCAGATACATTATGATATCATTACGGGTCTATGTTATGAGGTCCACTGTGATTTAAGAAATCTATTCTTTTTTACAACATTCGGAAAATGGTAAAGTGATTTATAAGTAAGAACGTGAAGTGTAAATAACTTAGATGTTGGATATCGACAAGTTAAGTAACTCGACATTTTTCATTAAGATGATTTCATACGTTTATTTAACATTTGAACTTTATCCCATGCTTCACCAACAAACTGTAATTTAAAAACTTGAAACCTATTATGAATATATATATGATTCTACTTTTCTAAAACATTTTATGATATATAATGATTTCCATTATTTTAACCTTTAAACAAAATGATTCTTAAAAATATATTTGGTTTTGGAAAACAAAATTATTATATTTATTTGATTTAGTTTCAAACGTACAAAAAAGTTTTCAGTTTAAAAAGAACCTTATTATTAAAACGTATACAATTTTTATAAATATATAGAACCACTTTTAACAACTCATTACTTAACCAGTATGATAAAGATAATGATATTTATATTTTATTTTATTAAATATATATAACGATTTAAATTAATATTATATATATTTATACGCGTATTATACGTACATAGTTTTATACTTTTACTATACTTAAGCTTTACCTTTACTTTATTTTTACTTTACTTTAACTTTAATAATTCACTTTAATGATTCATACTTTCATAATTCATACTTTAATAATTCACTTTAATAATTCATACTTTAATAATTTACTTTAATAATTCATACTTTAATAATTTACTTTAATAATTCATACTTTAATAATTCACTTTAATAATTCAAAAATCTGTTATAAATAGAATTCAATAGGTTTCATTATTTCATAGAAACTTGAAAATATTTTTCTCTAAACTCTAAACTCTCTCAATCGATTTACATATATATATTTACTCCGTATTATTTCAAGATATTATTAGTATACATAAAATATTACGTCAGAGTGCTGTCCGAGTGATTTCGAAATTGTTTTTCAAGTGGGATTGGATTAAGGAAATTATGGGTTATAGCTATGGAGGTGATTGGGTATGGTTCATGGGTATGCTCGTGAGGTCAATATAGTGTTTATCATCTCCGTTGCGTCTACGTACCTTTCCTGCAATATTGAATCTCAATATTGATACGTGAGTACTCATAATTTAACTTTTACATACTAATAGTGTATCCCTGACTAGTGCTCGAGTATATAGGATTATGCATGTTTGTACTTTTGATATTGCCTTTAGTTAGGTTATGTTGAATCCTGAATTAGTTATATAAGCGACTGAGATAAGGTATAAGATATGCATGTCGTTGGAAAGCTAGTGAAAAATTAAGAACTTTTCATTTAGATATCGAATGATTTCGATGAACGGATTTGAAGTTATAGTCCATCGAATTTTTGTATTATTATTAAAAATGATTATTATTATCGTCGTTATTATCGTCGTTCTAGTTTTATCTTATTATTATTATTATTATTATTATCTTTATCAATAAAAGGATTTATCATTAAAAAATGTTATTTTTTTTATTATTACTATCGTTATTATCGTTAAAGTTATAATTAGTATTATTATTATTATCCAATTATTATTATTATTATTATTATTATTATTATTATTATTATTATTATTATTATTATTATTATTATTATTATTGGTATTATTATTATTATTATCATTATTAATATATATATCATTATTTAAAAATGGTTATTGTTATTGTTATTATTATTATTACTATATTATCATTAAGATAATTATTAGTATTATCGTTAATAATGTTATAGTAACTATCATTATTAATATTAGTGTAATTAAAACAAATATTTGTAACACCTAATTATTTTGATTACTATTATTATCATTATTACCAACACGATATAAAAGACGATTAAAAGCTATTAAACGAAACGATTAGGAAATAATGGGTAAGAGTATCATGATGAAATTAAAATATTATAAGATATTGATTTAGATAAAATAACCGTTCTTATTATTTTTATCATTACTATTATTATTAAAATTATCGTTAGTATTAAAACTATCATTTTAACAAAAATTATCATTTTAATAGAAATGTCATTGTTACTATAAAATATCATTATTATTATTATTATTTTAAATAGAATTATTATTTTAAAGATAATATTAAAAATTATCGTAAATATTAAAGTTATCATAATTAGAATTATCGTTTTATCATAATGTCATCTTAGTAATTCTAAATATTGATATTTTTATAATAATAATTATTATTACAAAATAATACAACTTTTACTTACTATCATTATAGATATTATTTTATCAAATAAATATTTGATACAAACATATTTACTACGTGTAATAACTTACTTTAATAATACCTATCATATTATCTTTATAATATTAAATGAACCCTATAAATTTTATTACTTAATATATATAAAAGTATATTTTATTATATAAATATAATATAAAATTTTATTTATTAATAAAGAAATTATATTATTTACTCTAATAAATCTTTTAAAAATATTTAAAAATATAAAACGACGATATTTAAACTATATATTAATCATGTATAGATTTTTGAAAATTATTTTGAGTCAAATTTACTTTTGTTGACTTTTGCATATTAGTCTCGAGCATTAGGATTGTGGTACACTATGACTTGACCTAATTTGTTAGACAAATATTGACCAACACATAAATATATATAATTAATTTAGGTTCGTGAATCCGAGGCCAACCTTGCACTTGTTCAATGATGTTATATGTATTTTTACTACGAAATACAGTATGGTGAGTTTCATTTACCTTTTTACCCTTTATATTTTTGGGACTGAGAATACATGCGCTTTTATAAATGTTTGACGAAATAGACACAAGTAATTGAAACTACATTCTATGGTTGAATTATCGAAATCGAATATGCCCCTTTTTATTAAAGTCTGGTAATCTAAGAATTAGGGAACATACACCCTAATTGACGTGAATCCTAAAGATAGATCTATTGGGCCTAACAAACCCCATCCAAAGTACCGGATGCTTTAGTACTTCGAAATTATATCATGTCTGAAGGAGGATCCCGGAATGATAGGGGATATTCTTATATGTATCTAGTTAATGTCGGTTACCAGGTGTTCACCATATGAATGATTATTTTTTGTCTCTATGCATGGGACGTATATTTATGAGAACTGGAAATGAAATTCTTGTGGTCTATTAAAATGATGGAAATAAATGATTATGATAAACTAATGAACTCACCAACCTTTTGGTTGACACTTTAAAGCATGTTTATTTTCAGGTGTTAAAGAAATCTTCCGCTGTGCATTTGCTCATTTTAAAGATATTACTTGGAGTCTTTCATAGCATATTTCGAAGAACGTTGCATTCGAGTCATTGAGTTCATCAAAGATTATTATTAAATCAATTTATAGTTGGATAGTGGATATTATGAAATGGTATGCATGCCTGTCAATTTTTGATGTAAAGAAAGATTGTCTTTTAAAAACGAATGCAGTGTTTGTAAAATGTATCATATAGAGGTCAAATACCTCGCAATGTAATCAACTATTGTGAATCATTTATAATGTATATGAACGGGTCCTTTCAGTTGGTATCAGAGCGGTGGTCTTAGCGAACCAGGTCTGCATTAGTGTGTCTAACTGATAAGTAGTTAGGATGCATTAGTGAGTCTGGACTTCGACCGTGTCTGCATGTCAAAAGTTTTGCTTATCATTTCTAGTCGGAAATCATCTGCTTATCATCCATAGGAAATTACCTGCTTATCATTATTAGTCTAGACACGTCTTGCTACATTATTTCATGAGTAGTGTATAGACAAAATTCATATCTTAGCATATCTGCTAAATCATATCTTATCGTATCTGTTACTTTAAACTTTGCCTGACATATCCCGCAAATTCCTCCGTAATCTATGAAATCTTTTGATCTCTATATACAGATATCCTATGTGAATATAATACCACCCGATAGCCGAAAAATCATTTTTATATCGAAAATCCTTTATCCAATCGTACGAAATGGAATTTGTCATCAGTTCAAGTCACTCGGATTCCGAAATGGAATCTCACTCAAGCTCCGAAAGCAGTGTGACCAGAATGGATTAACCAATTAGACATCACCTATTCTGGATGAATTGGGGATGGGTTCGTAGCCTCCTCAATCATTGGAAACAGGAAGAAGGCGATCATTTCCATCCACCACATTTCCCTCTTGGCGAAGAACCTGAAGCACTTACCGGCGAACCTGTTCGAGACACCATTTTCTCTCTCATTTCCAGGGTATCTCGTCATGATTATATACTACATCAAATTCTAGATTTTATTTATCCGCTCGTTCCGACCGACAATCATCCTGGAATAATAGAAGAAGTCAACGAACTTCGCACTCGGGTAGTGGCTTTGGAGAATATGGTGCAGAGATTACAAACACCAGCAGCAGCACCAGCAGCATAACCAGTACCACCATCATCAACGCCAATAGTACCATTACCACCTCCAACCACAACCGCATTGTAAACCTCAACTTCACAATCTATCCCACGAGCATCAACGTCATACGCACCATAGATACCAAGGAGTACCAACAACAATAACTGACGAAGTATTAATTCATAACTTCATTGGAGAAACATTCCGCGGTGATTATATAATCTCTAAAGTCTTAGAGATTATCTAATCTAGCCCTAACCATAAATCAGTTAAGCGAACCAAAATGATAGAAGGAAGAGTATAAACCCTGATAAAAATGGTGTGTGATTAACAAGTTAAACTTGTTTTACCAACAGCATCAACAGTACCGTCAACGTCACCAGCATCGTCAGTACAGTCAACATCAGAATCAACAACACCTATAACATCACAAACTCCGTCAGTTCAAGAATCACTGTGGACATCATTACGAATCAATAACGTGTATATTGTATCAACAAGTTATGAAGAATTAACTCATTCCCTCTGAAGAAATTATATATATATTTTATATATATATATATATATATATATATATATATATATATATATATATATATATATATATATATATATATATATATATATATATATTGAAATAAAAAATAAATCTTTCCGTGCTAAGCTATTGTGTATGAATCTTAACTACTCGGTTAATTCATATTACAAATATGCAATAATGTACATCCCTCGCCCGCGACTTAACCATCGTTAACTACAATCTCTGTCTCAATTCAACAAATTCCAATTCCTAATAAATCAAGTATATATTTGATTTTACACTTCATCATTGATGTAATCAAAACTTTTCAGATAACATCATTCGTACTTTGCGAAGTTCACAAGAATTTAATGAAAACTAACATCACATCTCAACAAATAACGATGTATTGATTCATAATTTCAATATTATTGAAGAAATACTTATGTAACCTCTAAAGCCTTCAAGGAATTATTCAATTCTAGTTCCAACCGTAAATCGAATGAGTTTAATTTAGTATTAACTCATTAAAATCTATGTTACATCTGAAGAGAATATATACATATATATTTTCATAAAGACTGTAATAAAATTCTTATGTACAAAATATTAATTGTGAATTTTTTTTTAACGGGTAAGTAGTACCCGAGAGATATATATAAATTCACAATTAATATGTTACATTCTTCGAATCAGATTAAGCAAATTATCAATTATACTTCCTACTTTCACAATAATATACATTCTTTCATAGAAATCAAAACAATCATACTCATTCAAACCCAATTACATATTTTGCTTTTAAAATCTCAGAATTAAATTCGATATATAACCGGTACCATCACTTTTAGATTCCTACATCTTTCAAAGCTATACTTTGACTTCAAAAGTGTGTTAGAACATCAAATGTATACAAACGATTACAATCTGTGTTCAAACCCTTCAAAAATCTCTGAAGACACTTCAAATAATGAGCAATCGAGATGATGATCCAACCACATATTACCCACAGTTATGTACTTAAAAAGCTCTCGAAACCAAAGTCATAATTCAACACATATCTGTGTCAGATCTTTTGGCATTTATTAGCAAAAATAACCTTGCAATTCGTTTGTAAAGTAGCAAATTATATCACAGCTCCAGCAAGACAACTTCGATTTTTTCATTCGGAGTAGCCTTATCATAATTTTGATATATGTGATTACCCTTTTGTTACCAGAGAACCTTTCATATTCCACCACATTAGCAATAAACTTACCAACAACTTCACTGTTCTTGGGCATTCCTAAGAATCTTTATATTTATCGAAACCTCATCATTTACTCATCTGCCTCTTGTAACGAGAATTGCCATACGAATCATTGGAAATTAGCAATCAGTATTTTGAAATCTCATAGCATGTTGACGCCAACAGTTATACATAACGTCTATTTCCAAGGCTTACATACTTCGAATGTGAAGTTTCTGAAAAAACACTCTGAACCGCCAACTAGTTCTCGAAATGCTGATGAAGCAACAAAAACTGTAAACGACCTTAGCAGTAAAAAGTTTGATGATAAAGATTAGTGTATTAACAAAGCTCAGAAATAGAGAAGTTTTGGAACTGGAAAATAGATTGAGCAAAGTATGAAGGAGGCTGTGGACAAATCACAAAGACTGAACCTGCCTTTAAAGAATCCAAATGATTCATTATCTGCTGAAGTCATTAACAAATACCTTGCTCCTGATACTAAACCCTTACAGACAATATTCTTCATCATTCTCTGATATTAGAAATTTTAAGATATCATCGTATCTTTCATTATAAATATCCTTCATATTTCTGAAGATATTTCCATAACTATTCTTATCTGGAATCATTTATCTCTTTGCGCTATCTGTATTACATCAAAAAGGAAACTGTTTAGTTCCTATACTCTGAAAACCTTTGAGTTTAAAATATGAATGTTTTTGAAGTAGTGTTGGAAACTGAAGCATGAGTTAGTATAATATAATGACACTTGATCAACGTGATTATATTACAGTAATTCATGCTGAGTTTCTAAATGGAACGTGATGATTCACAGATCATAACATCATCATGTGCCATGTTATATGACTCTTTTATTCTATTTAACCTCTAAAATATCAAGAAAATATTTCTTGATGATTCGGCCTTTTCCAAGGTATTCTAGTAATTTGACAAGTCAAGATCGTGCCATCACAATTTCCTTCCTAGAACATTAACAATGTTCATTCCGAAATTCATATCTGTGAATTCTGGACCATTACAAGCGGTGCTTATTCGCAAGAAGAAGAAACGAAAGGACAAAACTCCGAAATAGAAATTGGGGTATAAATTGTAGCAAATAAAAGAGAGCATTAACTATGGATGCCAATGATTATAGAAGATAGAAACAGAGACTTTGAAATATAAGGGAAGATATAAAGCCCAACGACAAACCAAAAAAATTATAAATCATATATATCGATGCATATAGCAATATAAAGACACGGGAGAACTAGAAACACTATAAACCCAAGAGTATAGTAGAAGTAAATAGATTCTTCTGGCGGTAGATGAAAAAGAAGAATGACCGATATGAAAGTTATAAGTATATCGAGAATCAGAACTGGATGGAGCATATTGATGAATACTTTAAAATATGAGTGGAGGGGGAAAGAATAAAAGGTGATGAAACATGACTAGGAACTTAGAAATCAACAGATTTAACTCACACAATGACGGAATAAGTGAATCAAGCCCTCTAGTGAATAGGTTAAGCTTTTTAGGATTAATTTAGTCACACCACAACTAAATCAAGTGTGATTAGATCAACACCTAGAGCTATTATTCACCACCTGGGTGATTTGGGTTGAGAGAGAATCAGAGGAGCTCACCATATCTGAGTGTCTGTAACAAATGAGAGGCTTAACCTAAAATGAAGAACATACGACTTTATATACCCCTGCTGTTGACTCACCCGTACGATTCATCCATCACACATACGAGTTGGATTCATCAGCCGTACGGGTGATCACTCACTCGTGTCTTCTCATTTTGGTTGTAATTGTGACTTAGCTCAGCATCAACCGTGCGTATGAGCCTGTCAGCCGTACGAGTGAGGCTTCACTCGGACGTCTGACTAATTCTAACATAGTTAAACATCTAAATCTCATTCTTGCAGTTGCTGTAACCACATACAAACACGGATAGGATAATAACGAACGATCATGGTGGCCTGTAAACTGTTGTACCTGTAATGGACGTGGGTAGATGTCCAGGGACTTGCATAAAATGCATCAACAGAAGGTGTGAGTTGTAAGAAAACGAAGGAGGTGAATTTATAAGAAAATCTCCGACAGAACAATTAAAATGGACGATCGCATTTAAAGCGGATCCTAATTCCTTTTGTTACCGGAGAATCAAATCTTATTACAAAGATTTTCTTTAAATCCCTTGAAATCTGGAAATCAATCATATCTACGTCAAATGATAAGATGGATCTACACTTACTCATTTCACTCTTCTATGTTAGCTTCATTCGTACTCTTCATATAAATGGATTGTTTATCCAAATTATTCGCTGATGATAAAACTCAAATTTTCAGCCTGTATGCATCATGAAAAGATACTTATTATCATTCACGACCTTTCCACTCAAATTTCGGGACGAAATTTCTTTAACGGGTAGGTACTGTGACAACCCGGAAATTTCCAACCAAATTTAAACTTTATCTTTATATTATTCCGACACGATAAGCAAAGTTTGTTAAGTTAAATCTCAAGAATTTTAAATTGTGTTCATACATTCATTATAACCTCGACCAAATTCCGACGATTCACGAACCGTTATATATAAATAAATATGTATATATGTGTATATATATATTATAACTTGAGAATATTAATAAAGTATTAAACGTATAATACTTTACATTAACGTATTTGTTTCAATATGTTTATCGATGGAATTAGAAGATAATATCAAATGATTGAATTATCAGATACATTATGATATCATTACGGGTCTATGTTATGAGTTCCACTGTGATTTAAGAAATCTATTCTTTTTTACAACATTCGGAAAATGGTAAAGTGATTTATAATTAAGAACGTGAAGTGTAAATAACTTAGATGTTGGATATCGACAAGTTAAGTAACTCGACATTTTTCATTAAGATGATTTCATACGTTTATTTAACCTTTGAACTTTATCCCATGCTTCACCAACAAACTGTAATTTAAAAACTTGAAACCTATTATGAATATATATATGATTCTACTTTTCTAAAACATTTTATGATATATAACGATTTCCATTATTTTAACCTTTAAACAAAATGATTCTTAAAAATATATTTGGTTTTGGAAAACAAAATTATTATATTTATTTGATTTAGTTTCAAACGTACAAAAACATTTTCAGTTTAAAAAGAACTTTATTATTAAAACGTATACAACTTTTATAAATATCTAGAACCACTTTTGACAACTCATTACTTAACCAGTATGATAAAGATAATGATATTTATATTTTATTTTATTAAATATATATAACGATTTAAATTAATATTATATATATTTATACGCGTATTATACGTACATAGTTTTATACTTTTACTATACTTAAACTTTATCTTTACTTTATTTTTACTTTACTTTAACTTTAATAATTCACTTTAATGATTCATACTTTAATAATTCATACTTTAATAATTCACTTTAATAATTCATACTTTAATAATTTACTTTAATAATTCATACTTTAATAATTTACTTTAATAATTCATACTTTAATAATTCACTTTAATAATTCAAAAATCTATTATAAATAGAATTCAATAGGTTTCATTATTTCATAAAAACTTGAAAATATTTTTCTCTAAACTCTAAACTCTCTCAATCGATTTACATATATATATTTACTCCGTATTATTTCAAGATATTATTAGTATACATAAAATATTACGTCAGAGTGCTGTCCGAGTGATTTCGAAATTGTTTTTCGAGTGGGATTGGATTAAGGAAATTATGGGTTATAGCTATGGAGGTGATTGGGTATGGTTCATGGGTATGCTCGTGAGGTCAATATAGTGTTTATCATCTCCGTTGCGTCTACGTACCTTTCCTGCAATATTGAATCTCAATATTGATACGTGAGTACTCATAATTTAACTTTTACATACTAATAGTGTATCCCTGACTAGTGCTCGAGTATATAGGATTATGCATGTTTGTACTTTTGATATTGCCTTTAGTTAGGTTATGTTGAATCCTGAATTAGTTATATAAGCGAATGAGATAAGGTATAAGATATGCATGTCGTTGGAAAGCTAGTGAAAAATTAAGAACTTTTCATTTAGATATCGAATGATTTCGATGAACGGATTTGAAGTTATAGTCCATCGAATTTTTGTATTATTATTAAAAATGATTATTATTATCGTCGTTATTATCGTCGTTCTAGTTTTATCTTATTATTATTATTATTATTATCTTTATCAATAAAAGGATTTATCATTAAAAAATGTTATTTTTTTTATTATTACTATCGTTATTATCGTTAAAGTTATAATTTGTATTATTATTATTATCCAATTATTATTATTATTATTATTATTATTATTATTATTATTATTATTATTATTATTGGTATTATTATTATTATTATCATTATTAATATATATATCATTATTTAAAAATGGTTATTGTTATTGTTATTATTATTATTACTATATTATCATTAAGATAATTATTAGTATTATCGTTAATAATGTTATAGTAACTATCATTATTAATATTAGTGTAATTAAAACAAATATTTGTAACACCTAATTGTTTTGATTACTATTATTATCATTATTACCAACACGATATAAAAGACGATTAAAAGCTATTAAACGAAACGATTAGGAAATAATGGGTAAGAGTATCATGATGAAATTAAAATATTATAAGATATTGATTTAGATAAAATTATCGTTCTTATTATTTTTATCATTACTATTATTATTAAAATTATCGTTAGTATTAAAACTATCATTTTAACAAAAATTATCATTTTAATAGAAATGTCATTGTTACTATAAAATATCATTATTATTATTATTATTATTATTATTTTAAATAGAATTATTATTTTAAAGATAATATTAAAAATTATCGTAAATATTAAAGTTATCATAATTAGAATTATCGTTTTATCATAATGTCATCTTAGTAATTCTAAATATTGATATTTTTATAATAATAATTATTATTACAAAATAATACAACTTTTACTTACTATCATTATAGATATTATTTTATCAAATAAATATTTGATACAAACATATTTACTACGTGTAATAACTTACTTTAATAATACCTATCATATTATCTTTATAATATTAAATGAACCCTATAAATTTTATTACTTAATATATATAAAAGTATATTTTATTATATAAATATAATATAAAATTTTATTTATTAATAAAGAAATTATATTATTTACTCTAATAAATCTTTTAAAAATATTTAAAAATATAAAATGACGATATTTAAACTATATATTAATCATGTATAGATTTTTGGAAATTATTTTGAGTCAAATTTACTTTTGTTGACTTTTGCATATTAGTCTCGAGCATTAGGATTGTGGTACACTATGACTTGACCTAATTTGTTAGACAAATATTGACCAACACATAAATATATATAATTAATTTAGGTTCGTGAATCCGAGGCCAACCTTGCACTAGTTCAATGACGTTATATGTATTTTTACTACGAAATACAGTATGGTGAGTTTCATTTACCTTTTTACCCTTTATATTTTTGGGACTGAGAATACATGCGCTTTTATAAATGTTTGACGAAATAGACACAAGTAATTGAAACTACATTCTATGGTTGAATTATCGAAATCGAATATGCCCCTTTTTATTAAAGTCTGGTAATCTAAGAATTAGGGAACAGACACCCTAATTGACGCGAATCCTAAAGATAGATCTATTGGGCCTAACAAACCCCATCCAAAGTACCGGATGCTTTAGTACTTCGAAATTATATCATGTCCGAAGGAGGATCCCGGAATGATAGGGGATATTCTTATATGTATCTAGTTAATGTCGGTTACCAGGTGTTCACCATATGAATGATTATTTTTTGTCTCTATGCATGGGACGTATATTTATGAGAACTGGAAATGAAATTCTTGTGGTCTATTAAAATGATGGAAATAAATGATTATGATAAACTAATGAACTCACCAACCTTTTGGTTGACACTTTAAAGCATGTTTATTCTCAGGTGTTAAAGAAATCTTCCGCTGTGCATTTGCTCATTTTAAAGATATTACTTGGAGTCTTTCATAGCATATTTCGAAGAACGTTGCATTCGAGTCATTGAGTTCATCAAAGATTATTATTAAATCAATTTATAGTTGGATAGTGGATATTATGAAATGGTATGCATGCCTGTCAATTTTTGATGTAAAGAAAGATTGTCTTTTAAAAACGAATGCAATGTTTGTAAAATGTATCATATAGAGGTCAAATACCTCGCAATGTAATCAACTATTGTGAATCATTTATAATGTATATGAACGGGTCCTTTCAGTGATGATGTTGGTGTAGTAAGTATAGCTTGTAAATCACGCACCATTCTTGTCAGGGTTTCTATCCTACCATCTATCATTTCTATCCATCCACTCATCTGATTTGATAGATCTTGATTATCAATTCGAAGTTCCCTAACTTCTTCTAATATTCCCCTTCGATTGGTATTCAGAAGTAGAGGTTGAATATTTTCTGAGATTGCAGTAACGCGACCATCGAGGTGGAAAACTTTAGCAAGAAGGGTGAATACAGTGTTGCGCATAGGTTCACCGGTGAGTACATCATTTTCTCCGATGTTAGGAGGTAAGTTTGGTTCGCGGTAAGGCTCGCCTTCTTCATTTCTTCATCAAGTGAGTAAGTCTCGGACCCACCCCCATCTTCTCCAGAAAGAAAAATAGCTAAACGGTGGAGACACTTCGGGTTCATTGACTTCAGGGTCTACTTCAATACGCATCTCGAAATTGCTTCCGGAACTAATGGAATCCAAGCTAGGTGTAGGATCCATCTCTTATGATCAGTTAGAGGATTTTCGATATGAAATGATTTTCAGTTATCAGATAATATTCTAAGTATACAGAATATCTAATATAGTACAGAAGATCCCGTAGATTATGGAGGAAATTAAGGAAACGTATCAGATAAAGTCTACAGTAACAGATACACTAAGATATGGATTTGTCTATACACTATTCATGCAATCAATGCAGTAAGATGTGTCTAGACTAGGAATAATAAGCAGGCAATTTCCTAAAGATAATAAGTAGATGATTTTCGAAACGAAATGATAAGCAAAACTTTTGACATGCAGACACGGTCGAAGTCCAGACTCACTAATGCATCCTAACGACTTATCAGTTAGACACACTAATGCAGACTTGGTTCGCTAAGACCACCGCTCTGATACCAACTCTAATGACCCAACCTAATCCATCCGGATGAAGTCCATATCGATTATAAACGATTCACAATAGTTGGTTACATCGCGAGGTACTTGACCTCTATATGATACATTTTACAAACATTGCATTCGTTTTTAAAAGACAAACTTTCTTTACATCGACAATTGACAGGCATGCATTCCATTTCATAATATTCACTATCCAACTATAATTGACTTAATAATAATCTTGATGAACTCAACGACTCGAATGTAACGTCTTTCAAAATATGCCATGAATGACTCCAAGTAATATCTTTAAGATGAGCTAATGCACAGCGGAAGATTTCTTTAATACCTGAGAATAAACATGCTTTCAAGTGTCAACCAAAAGGTTGGTGAGTTCATTAGTTTATCATAAATAATCATTTCTTAATTTTAATAGACCACAAGATTTCATATTTCCATTTCTCATAAACATACGTCCCATGCATAGAGACAAAAATATCATTCATATGGATTGAACACCTGGTAACTGACATTAACAAGATGCATATAAGAATATATCCTATCATTCCGGGAAATCCTTCGGACATGATATAAAACAACATCGAAGTACTAAAGCATCCGGTACTTTGGATGGGGTTCGTCGGGCCTATAGATCTATCTTTAGGATTCGCGTCAATTATGAAATGTCTCGTTCTTATTGATTGAAAACGTTCCATATTAATTGATTTCGTTGCGAGGTTTTGACCTCTATATGAGACGTTTTTCAAAGACTGCATTCATTTTAAAACAAACCATAACCTTTATTTCATCAATAAAGGTTTAAAAAGCTTTACGTAGATTATCAAATAATGATAATCTAAAATATCCTGTTTACACACGACCATTACATAATGGTTTACAATACTAATATGTTACAACAAAATAAGTTTCTTGAATGCAGTTTTTACAAAATATCATACAAGCATGGACTCCAAATCTCGTCCTTATTTAAGTATGCGACAGCGGAAGCTCTTAATAATCACCTGAGAATAAACATGCTTAAAACGTCAACAAAAATGTTGGTGAGTTATAGGTTTAACCTATATATATCAAATCATAATTATAGACCACAAGATTTCATATTTCAATACACATCCCATACATAGAGATAAAAATCATTCATATGGTGAACACCTGGTAACCGACATTAACAAGATGCATATATAAGAACTGAAATGACCCGTTCATATATATTATAAACGATTCACAATAGTTGATTACATTGCGAGGTATTTGACCTCTATATGATACACTTTACAAACATTGCATTCGTTTTTAAAAGACAATCTTTCTTTACATCAAAAATTGACAGGCATGCATACCATTTCATAATATCCACTATCCAACTATAAATTGATTTAATAATAATCTTTGATGAACTCAATGACTCGAATGCAACGTTCTTCGAAATATGCTATGAAAGACTCCAAGTAATATCTTTAAAATGAGCAAATGCACAGCGGAAGATTTCTTTAACACCTGAGAATAAACATGCTTTAAAGTGTCAACCAAAAGGTTGGTGAGTTCATTAGTTTATCATAATCATTTATTTCCATCATTTTAATAGACCACAAGAATTTCATTTCCAGTTCTCATAAATATACGTCCCATGCATAGAGACAAAAAATAATCATTCATATGGTGAACACCTGGTAACCGAAATTAACTAGATACATATAAGAATATCCCCTATCATTCCGGGATCCTCCTTCGGACATGATATAATTTCGAAGTACTAAAGCATTCGGTACTTTGGATGGGGTTTGTTAGGCCCAATAGATCTATCTTTAGGATTCGCGTCAATTAGGGTGTCTGTTCCCTAATTCTTAGATTACCAGACTTTAATAAAAAGGGGCATATTCGATTTCGATAATTCAACCATAGAATGTAGTTTCAATTACTTGTGTCTATTTCGTCAAACATTTATAAAAGCACATGTATTCTCAGTCCCAAAAATATAAAGGGTAAAAAGGTAAATGAAACTCACCATACTGTATTTCGTAGTAAAAATACATATAACGTCATTGAACAAGTGCAAGGTTGGCCTCGGATTCACGAACCTAAATTAATTATATATATTTATGTGTTGGTCAATATTTGTCTAACAAATTAGGTCAAGTCATAGTGTACCACAATCCTAATGCTCGAGACTAATATGCAAAAGTCAACAAAAGTAAATTTGACTCAAAATAATTTCCAAAAATCTATACATGATTAATATATAGTTTAAATATCGTCGTTTTATATTTTTAAATATTTTTAAAAGATTTATTAGAGTAAATAATATAATTTATTTATTAATAAATAAAATTTTATATTATATTTATATAATAAAATATACTTTTATATATATTAAGTAATAAAATTTATAGGGTTCATTTAATATTATAAAGATAATATGATAGGTATTATTAAAGTAAGTTATTACACGTAGTAAATATGTTTGTATCAAATATTTATTTGATAAAATAATATCTATAATGATAGTAAGTAAAAGTTGTATTATTTTGTAATAATAATTATTATTATAAAAATATCAATATTTAGAATTACTAAGATGACATTATGATAAAACGATAATTCTAATTATGATAACTTTAATATTTACGATAATTTTTAATATTATCTTTAAAATAATAATTCTATTTAAAATAATAATAATAATAATAATGATATTTTATAGTAACAATGACATTTCTATTAAAATGATATTTTTTGTTAAAATGATAGTTTTAATACTAACGATAATTTTAATAATAATAGTAATCATAAAAATAATAAGAACGATAATTTTATCTAAATTAATATCTTATAATATTTTAATTTCATCATGATACTCTTACCCATTATTTCCTAATCGTTTCGTTTAATAACTTTTAATCGTCTTTTATATCGTGTTGGTAATAATGATAATAATAGTAATCAAAATAATTAGGTGTTACAAATATTTGTTTTAATTACACTAATATTAATAATGATAGTTACTATAACATTATTAACGATAATACTAATAATTATCTTAATGATAATATAGTAATAATAATAATAACAATAACAATAACCATTTTTAAATAATGATATATATATTAATAATGATAATAATAATAATACCAATAATAATAATAATAATAATAATAATAATAATAATAATAATAATAATAATAATAATTGGATAATAATAATAATACTAATTATAACTTTAACGATAATAACGATAGTAATAATAAAAAAAATAACATTTTTTAATGATAGATCCTTTTATTGATAAAGATAATAATAATAATAATAATAATAAGATAAAACTAGAACGACGATAATAACGACGATAATAATAATCATTTTTAATAATAATACAAAAATTCGATGGACTATAACTTCAAATCCGTTCATCGAAATCATTCGATATCTAAATGAAAAGTTCTTAATTTTTCACTAGCTTTCCAACGACATGCATATCTTATACCTTATCTCAGTCGCTTATATAACTAATTCAGGATTCAACATAACCTAACTAAAGCCAATATCAAAAGTACAAACATGCATAATCCTATATACTCGAGCACTAGTCAGGGATACACTATTAGTATGTAAAAGTTAAATTATGAGTACTCACGTATCAATATTGAGATTCAATATTGCAGGAAAGGTACGTAGACGCAACGGAGATGATAAACACTATATTGACCTCACGAGCATACCCATGAACCATACCCAATCACCTCCATAGCTATAACCCATAATTTCCTTAATCCAATCTCACTCGAAAAACAATTTCGAAATCACTCGGACAGCACTCTGACGTAATATTTTATGTATACTAATAATATCTTGAAATAATACGGAGTAAATATATATATGTAAATAGATTGAGAGAGTTTAGAGTTTAGAGAAAACTATTTTCAAGTTTCTATGAAATAATGAAACCTATTGAATTCTATTTATAATAGATTTTTGAATTATTAAAGTGAATTATTAAAGTATGAATTATTAAAGTAAATTATTAAAGTATGAATTATTAAAGTAAATTATTAAAGTATGAATTATTAAAGTGAATTATTAAAGTATGAATTATTAAAGTATGAATCATTAAAGTAAATTATTAAAGTTAAAGTAAAGTAAAAATAAAGTAAAGGTAAAGTTTAAGTATAGTAAAAGTATAAAACTATGTACGTATAATACGCGTATAAATATATATAATATTAATTTAAATCGTTATATATATTTAATAAAATAAAATATAAATATCATTATCTTTATCATACTGGTTAAGTAATGAGTTGTCAAAAGTGGTTCTAGATATTTATAAAAGTTGTATACGTTTTAATAATAAAGTTCTTTTTAAACTGAAAACGTTTTTGTACGTTTGAAACTAAATCAAATAAATATAATAATTTTGTTTTCCAAAACCAAATATATTTTTAAGAATCATTTTGTTTAAAGGTTAAAATAATGGAAATCGTTATATATCATAAAATGTTTTAGAAAAGTAGAATCATATATATATTCATAATAGGTTTCAAGTTTTTAAATTACAGTTTGTTGGTGAAGCATGGGATAAAGTTCAAAGGTTAAATAAACGTATGAAATCATCTTAATGAAAAATGTCGAGTTACTTAACTTGTCGATATCCAACATCTAAGTTATTTACACTTCACGTTCTTACTTATAAATCACTTTACCATTTTCCGAATGTTGTAAAAAAGAATAGATTTCTTAAATCACAGTGGACCTCATAACATAGACCCGTAATGATATCATAATGTATCTGATAAATCAATCATTTGATATTATCTTCTAATTCCATCGATAAACATATTGAAACAAATACGTTAATGTAAAGTATTATACGTTTAATACTTTATTAATATTCTCAAGTTATAATATATATATACACATATATACATATTTATTTATATATAACGGTTCGTGAATCGTCGGAATTTGGTCGAGGTTATAATGAATGTATGAACACAATTTAAAATTCTTGAGATTTAACTTAACAAACTTTGCTTATCGTGTCGGAATAATATAAAGATAAAGTTTAAATTTGGTTGGAAATTTCCGGGTTGTCACAGTACCTACCCGTTAAAGAAATTTCGTCCCGAAATTTGAGTGGAAAGGTCGTGAATGATAATAAGTATGTTTTCATGATGCATACAGGCTGAAAATTAGAGTTTTATCATCAGCGAATAATTTGGATAAACAATCCATTTATATGAAGAGTACGAATGAAGCTAACATAGAAGAGTGAAATGAGTAAGTGTAGATTCATCTTATCATTTGACGTAGATATGATTGATTTCCAGATTTAAGGGATTTGAAGAAAATCTTTGTAATAAGATTTGATTCTCCGGTAACAAAAGGAATTAGGATCCGCTTTAAATGCGATCGTCCATTTTAATTGTTCTGTCGGAGATTTTCTTATAAATTCACCTCCTTCGTTTTCTTACAACTCACACCTTCTGTTGATGCATTTTATGCAAGTCCCTGGACATCTACCCACGTCCATTGCAGGTACAACAGTTTACAGGCCACCATGATCGTTCGTTATTATCCTATCCATGTTTGTATGTGGTTACAGCAACTGCAAGAACGAGATTTAGATGTTTGACTATGTTAGAATTAGTCAGACGTCCGATTGAAGCCTCACTCGTACGGCTGACAGGCTCATACGCACGGTTGATGCTGAGTTAAGTCACAATTTCAACCAAAATGAGAAGACACGAGTGAGTGATCACCCGTACGGCTGATGAATCCAACTCGTATGTGTGATGGATGAATCGTACGGGTGAGTCAACAGCAGGGGTATATAAAGTCGTATGTTCTTCATTTTAGGTTAAGCCTCTCATTTGTTACAGACACTCAGATATGGTGAGCTCCTCTGATTCTCTCTCAACCCAAATCACCCAGGTGGTGAATAATAACTCTAGGTGTTGATCTAATCACACTTGATTTAGTTGTAGTGTGACTAAATTAATCCCAAAAAACTTAACCTATTCACTAGAGGGTTTGATTCACTTATTCCATCATTGTGTGAGTTAAATCTGTTGATTTCTAAGTTCCTAGTCATGTTTCATCACCTTCTATTCTTTCCCCCTCCACTCATATTTTAATGTATTCATCAATATGCTCCATCCAGTTCTGATTCTCGATATACTTATAACTTTCATATCGGTCATTCTTCTTTTTCATCTACCGCCAGAAGAATCTATTTACTTCTACTATACTCTTGGGTTTATAGTGTTTCTAGTTCTCCCGTGTCTTTATATTGCTATATGCATCGATATATATGATTTATAATTTTTTTTGGTTTGTCGTTGGGCTTTATATCTTCCCTTATATTTCAAAGTCTCTGTTTCTATCTTCTATAATCATTGGCATCCATAGTTAATGCTCTCTTTTATTTGCTGCAATTTATACCCCAATTTCTATTTCAGAGTTTTGTCCTTTCGTTTCTTCTTCTTGCGATTAAGCACCGCTTGTAATGGTCCAGAATTCACAGATATGAATTTCGGAATGAACATTGTTAATGTTCTAGGAAGGAAATTGTGATGGCACGATCTTGACTTGTCAAATTACTAGAATACCTTGGAAAAGGCCGAATCATCAAGAAATTTTTTCTTGATATTTTAGAGGTTAAATAGAATAAAAGAGTCGTATAACATGGCACATGATGATGTTATGATCTGTGAATCATCACGTTCTATTTAGAAACTCAACATGAATTACTGTAATATAATCACGTTGATCAAGTGTCATTATATTATACTAACTCATGCTTCAGTTTCCAACACTACTTCAAAAACATTCATATTTTAAACTCAAAGGTTTACAGAGTATAGGAACTAAACAGTTTCCTTTTTGATGTAATACAGATAGCGCAAAGAGATAAATGACTCCAGATAAGAATAGTTATGGAAATATCTTCAGAAATATGGAGGATATTTATAATGAAAGATACGATGATATCTTAAAATTTCTAATTTCAGAGAATGATGAAGAATATTGTCTGTAAGGGTTTAGTATCAGGAGCAAGGTATTTGTTAATGACTTCAGCAGACACTGAATCATTTGGATTCTTTGAAGGCAGGTTCTGTCTTTGTGATTTGTCCACAGCCTCCTTCATACTTTGCTCAATCCATTTTCCAGTTCCAAAACTTCTCTATTTCAGAGCTTTGTTAATACACTAATCTTTATCATCAAACTTTTTACTGCTAAGGTCGTTTACAGTTTTTGTTGCTTCATCAGCATTTCGAGAACTAGTTCGCGGTTCAGAGTGTTTTTTTCAGAAACTTCACATTCGAAGTATGTAAGCCTTGGAAATAGACGTTATGTATAACTGTTGGCGTCAACATGCTGTGAGATTTCAAAATACTGATTGCTAATTCCCAATGATTCATATGGCAATTCTCGTTACAAGAGGCAGATGAGTAAATGATGAGGTTTCGATAAATATAAAGATTCTTAGGAATGCCCAAGAACAGTGAAGTTGTTGGTAAGTTTATTGCTAATGTGGTGGAATATGAAAGGTTCTCCGGTAACAAAAGGGTAATCACATATATCAAAATTATGATAAGGCTACTCCGAATGAAAAAATCGAAGTTGTCTTGCTGGAGATGTGATATAATTTGCTACTTTGCAAAGGAATTGCAAGGTTATTTTTGCTAATAAATGCCAAAAGATCTGACACAGATATGTGTTGAATTATGACTTTGGTTTCGAGAGCTTTTTAAGTACATAACTGTGGGTAATATGTGGTTGGATCATCATCTCGATTGCTCATTATTTGAAGTGTCTTCAGAGATTTTCGAAGGGTTTGAACACAGATTGTAATCGTTTGTATACATTTGATGTTCTAACACACTTTTGAAGTCAAAGTATAGCTTTGAAAGATGTAGGAATCTAAAAGTGATGGTACCGGTTATATCTCGAATTGAATTCTGAGATTTTAAAAGCAGAATATGTAATTGGGTTTGAATGAGTATGATTGTTTTGATTTCTATGAAAGAATGTATATTATTGTGAAAGTAGGAAGTATAATTGATAATTTGCTTAATCTGATTCGAAGAATGTAACATATTAATTGTGAATTTATATATATCTCTCGGGTATTACTTACCCGTTAAAAAAAATTTCACAATTAATATTTTGTACATAAGAATTTTATTACAGTCTTTATGAAAATATATATGTATATATTCTCTTCAGATGTAACATAGATTTTAATGAGTTAATACTAAATTAAACTCATTCGATTTACGGTTGGAACTAGAATTGAATAATTCCTTGAAGGCTTTAGAGGTTACATAAGTATTTCTTCAATAATATTGAAATTATGAATCAATACATCGTTATTTGTTGAGATGTGATGTTGGTTTTCATTAAATTCTTGTGAACTTCGCAAAGTACGAATGATGTTATCTAAAAAGTTTCGGTTACATCAATGATGAAGTGTAAAATCAAATATATACTTGATTTATTAGGAATTGGAATTTGTTGAATTGAGACAGAGATTGTAGTTAACGATGGTTAAGTCGCGGGCGAGGGATGTACATTATTGCATATTTGTAATATGAATTAACCGAGTAGTTAAGATTCACACACAATAGCTTAGCACGGAAAGATTTATTTTTTATTTCAATATATATATATATATATATAATATATATATATATAATTTCTTCAGAGGGAATGAGTTAATTCTTCATAACTTGTTGATACAATATACACGTTATTGATTCGTAATGATGTCCACAGTGATTCTTGAACTGACGGAGTTTGTGATGTTATAGGTGTTGTTGATTCTGATGTTGACTGTACTGACGATGCTGGTGACGTTGACGGTACTGTTGATGCTGTTGGTAAAACAAGTTTAACTTGGTAATCACACACCATTTTTATCAGGGTTTATACTCTTCCTTCTATCATTTTGGCTCGCTTAACTGATTTATGGTTAGGGCTAGATTAGATAATCTCTAAGACTTTAGAGATTATATAATCGCCGCGGAATGTTTCTCCAATGAAGTTATGAATTAATACTTCGTCAGTTATTGTTGTTGGTACTCCTTGGTATCTATGGTGCGTATGACGTTGATGCTCGTGGGATAGATTGTGAAGTTGAGGTTTACAATGCGGTTGTGGTTGGAGGTGGTAATGGTACTGTTGGCGTTGATGATGGTGGTACTGGTTATGCTGCTGGTGCTGCTGCTGGTGTTTGTAATCTCTGCACCATATTCTCCAAAGCCACTACCCGAGCGCGAAGTTCGTTGACTTCTTCTATTATTCCAAGATGATTGTCGGTCGGAACGAGCGGATAAATAAAATCTAGAATTTGATGTAGTATGTAATCGTGACGAGATACCCTGGAAATGAGAAAGAAAATGGTGTCTCGAACAGGTTCGCCGGTAAGTGCTTCAGGTTCTTCGCCAAGAGGGAAATGTGGTGGATGGAAAGGATCGCCTTCTTCCTATTTCCAATGATTGAGGAGGCTACGAACCCATCCCCAATTCATCCAGAATAGGTGATGTCTGATTGGTTAATCCATTCCGGTCACACTGCTTTCGGAGCTTGAGTGAGATTCCATTTCGGAATCCGAGTGACTTGAACTGATGACAAATTCCATTTCGTACGATTGGATAAAGGATTTTCGATATAAAAATGATTTTTCGGCTATCGGGTGGTATTCTATTCACATAGGATATCGATATATAGAGATCAAAAGATTTCATAGATTACGGAGGAATTTGCGGGATATGTCAGGCAAAGTTTAAAGTAACAGATACGATAAGATATGATTTAGCAGATATGCTAAGATATGAATTTTGTCTATACACTACTCATGCAATAATGTAGCAAGACGTGTCTAGACTAATAATGATAAGCAGGTAATTTCCTATGGATGATAAGCAGATGATTTCCGACTAGAAATGATAAGCAAAACTTTTGAGATGCAGACACGGTCGAAGTCCAGACTCACTAATGCATCCTAAAGACTTATCAGTTAGACACATTAATGCAGACCTGGTTCGCTAAGACCACCGCTCTGATACCAACTGAAAGGACCCGTTCATATACATTATAAACGATTCACAATAGTTGATTACATTGCGAGGTATTTGACCTCTATATGATACATTTTACAAACATTGCATTCGTTTTTAAAAGACAATCTTTCTTTACATCAAAAATTGACAGGCATGCATACCATTTCATAATATCTACTATCCAACTATAAATTGATTTAATAATAATCTTTGATGAACTCAATGACTCGAATGCAACGTTCTTCGAAATATGCTATGAAAGACTCCAAGTAATATCTTTAAAATGAGCAAATGCACAACGGAAGATTTCTTTAACACCTGAGAATAAACATGCTTTAAAGTGTCAACCAAAAGGTTGGTGAGTTCATTAGTTTATCATAATCATTTATTTCCATCATTTTAATAGACCACAAGAATTTCATTTCCAGTTCTCATAAATATACGTCCCATGCATAGAGACAAAAAATAATCATTCATATGGTGAACACCTGGTAACCGACATTAACTAGATACATATAAGAATATCCCCTATCATTCCGGGATCCTCCTTCGGACATGATATAATTTCGAAGTACTAAAGCATCCGGTACTTTGGATGGGGTTTGTTAGGCCCAATAGATCTATCTTTAGGATTCGCGTCAATTAGGGTGTCTGTTCCCTAATTCTTAGATTACCAGACTTTAATAAAAAGGGGCATATTCGATTTCGATAATTCAACCATAGAATGTAGTTTCAATTACTTGTGTCTATTTCGTCAAACATTTATAAAAGCGCATGTATTCTCAGTCCCAAAAATATAAAGGGTAAAAAGGTAAATGAAACTCACCATACTGTATTTCGTAGTAAAAATACATATAACGTCATTGAACAAGTGTAAGGCTGGCCTCGGATTCACGAACCTAAATTAATTATATATATTTATGTGTTGGTCAATATTTGTCTAACAAATTAGGTCAAGTCATAGTGTACCACAATCCTAATGCTCGAGACTAATATGCAAAAGTCAACAAAAGTAAATTTGACTCAAAATAATTTCCAAAAATCTATACATGATTAATATATAGTTTAAATATCGTCGTTTTATATTTTTAAATATTTTAAAAGATTTATTAGAGTAAATAATATAATTTCTTTATTAATAAATAAAATTTTATATTATATTTATATAATAAAATATACTTTTATATATATTAAGTAATAAAATTTATAGGGTTCATTTAATATTATAAAGATAATATGATAGGTATTATTAAAGTAAGTTATTACACGTAGTAAATATGTTTGTATCAAATATTTATTTGATAAAATAATATCTATAATGATAGTAAGTAAAAGTTGTATTATTTTGTAATAATAATTATTATTATAAAAATATCAATATTTAGAATTACTAAGATGACATTATGATAAAACGATAATTCTAATTATGATAACTTTAATATTTACGATAATTTTTAATATTATCTTTAAAATAATAATTCTATTTAAAATAATAATAATAATAATGATATTTTATAGTAACAATGACATTTCTATTAAAATGATAATTTTTGTTAAAATGATAGTTTTAATACTAACGATAATTTTAATAATAATAGTAATGATAAAAATAATAAGAACGATAATTTTATCTAAATCAATATCTTATAATATTTTAATTTCATCATGATACTCTTACCCATTATTTCCTAATCGTTTCGTTTAATAGCTTTTAATCGTCTTTTATATCGTGTTGGTAATAATGATAATAATAGTAATCAAAATAATTAGGTGTTACAAATATTTGTTTTAATTACACTAATATTAATAATGATAGTTACTATAACATTATTAACGATAATACTAATAATTATCTTAATGATAATATAGTAATAATAATAATAACAATAACAATAACCATTTTTAAATAATGATATATATATTAATAATGATAATAATAATAATAATAATACCAATAATAATAATAATAATAATAATAATAATAATAATAATAATAATAATAATAATAATAATTGGATAATAATAATAATACTAATTATAACTTTAACGATAATAACGATAGTAATAATAAAAAAAAATAACATTTTTTAATGATAAATCCTTTTATTGATAAAGATAATAATAATAATAATAATAAGATAAAACTAGAACGACGATAATAACGACGATAATAATAATCATTTTTAATAATAATACAAAAATTCAATGGACTATAACTTCAAATCCGTTAATCGAAATCATTCGATATCTAAATGAAAAGTTCTTAATTTTTCACTAGCTTTCCAACGACATGTATATCTTATACCTTATCTCAGTCGCTTATATAACTAATTCAGGATTCAACATAACCTAACTAAAGGCAATATCAAAAATACAAACATGCATAATCCTATATACTCGAGCACTAGTCAGGGATAGACTATTAGTATGTAAAAGTTAAATTATGAGTACTCACGTATCAATATTGAGATTCAATATTGCAGGAAAGGTACGTAGACGCAACGGAGATGATAAACACTGTATTGACCTCACGAGCATACCCATGAACCATACCCAATCACCTCCATAGCTATAACCCATAATTTCCTTAATCCAATCCCACTCGAAAAACAATTTCGAA
Source organism: Rutidosis leptorrhynchoides (assembly GCF_046630445.1). Taxonomy (NCBI): domain Eukaryota; kingdom Viridiplantae; phylum Streptophyta; class Magnoliopsida; order Asterales; family Asteraceae; genus Rutidosis; species Rutidosis leptorrhynchoides. Next base: position 408,212,255 of record NC_092337.1, on the reverse strand, counting down.
ATCACTCGGACAGCACTCTGACGTAATATTTTATGTATACTAATAATATCTTGAAATAATACGGAGTAAATATATATATGTAAATCGATTGAGAGAGTTTAGAGTTTAGAGAAAAATATTTTCAAGTTTCTATGAAATAATGAAACCTATTGAATTCTATTTATAATAGATTTTTGAATTATTAAAGTGAATTATTAAAGTATGAATTATTAAAGTAAATTATTGAAGTATGAATTATTAAAGTAAATTATTAAAGTATGAATTATTAAAGTGAATTATTAAAGTATGAATTATTAAAGTATGAATCATTAAAGTGAATTATTAAAGTTAAAGTAAAGTAAAAATAAAGTAAAGGTAAAGTTTAAGTATAGTAAAAGTATAAAACTATGTACGTATAATACGCGTATAAATATATATAATATTAATTTAAATCGTTATATATATTTAATAAAATAAAATATAAATATCATTATCTTTATCATACTGGTTAAGTAATGAGTTGTCAAAAGTGGTTCTAGATATTTATAAAAGTTGTATACGTTTTAATAATAAAGTTCTTTTTAAACTGAAAACGTTTTTGTACGTTTGAAACTAAATCAAATAAATATAATAATTTTGTTTTCCAAAACCAAATATATTTTTAAGAATCATTTTGTTTAAAGGTTAAAATAATGGAAATCGTTATATATCATAAAATGTTTTAGAAAAGTAGAATCATATATATATTCATAATAGGTTTCAAGTTTTTAAATTACAGTTTGTTGGTGAAGCATGGGATAAAGTTCAAAGGTTAAATAAACGTATGAAATCATCTTAATGAAAAATGTCGAGTTACTTAACTTGTCGATATCCAACATCTAAGTTATTTACACTTCACGTTCTTACTTATAAATCACTTTACCATTTTCCGAATGTTGTAAAAAAGAATAGATTTCTTAAATCACAGTGGACCTCATAACATAGACCCGTAATGATATCATAATGTATCTGATAAATCAATCATTTGATATTATCTTCTAATTCCATCGATAAACATATTGAAACAAATACGTTAATGTAAAGTATTATACGTTTAATACTTTATTAATATTCTCAAGTTATAATATATATACACATATATACATATTTATTTATATATAACGGTTCGTGAATCGTCGGAATTTGGTCGAGGTTATAATGAATGTATGAACACAATTTAAAATTTTTGAGATTTAACTTAACAAACTTTGCTTATCGTGTCGGAATAATATAAAGATAAAGTTTAAATTTGGTTGGAAATTTCCGGGTTGTCACAAGAATATCCCCATCATTCCGGGACACCCTTCGGATATGATATAAATTTCGAAGTACTAAAGCATCCGGTACTTTGGATGGGGTTTGTTAGGCCCAATAGATCTATCTTTAGGATTCGCGTCAATTAGGGTGTCTGTTCCCTAATTCTTAGATTACCAGACTTAATAAAAAGGGGCATATTCGATTTCGATAATTCAACCATAGAATGTAGTTTCACGTACTTGTGTCTATTTTGTAAATCATTTATAAAACCTGCATGTATTCTCATCCCAAAAATATTAGATTTTAAAAGTGGGACTATAACTCACTTTCACAGATTTTTACTTCATCGGGAAGTAAGACTTGGCCACTGGTTGATTCACGAACGTATAACAATATATACATATATATTAAAGTATGTTCAAAATATATTTACAACACTTTTAATACATTTTGATGTTTTAAGTTTATTAAGTCAGCTGTCCTCGTTAGTAACCTACAACTAGTTATCCACAGTTAGATGTACAGAAATAAATCGATAAATATTATCTTGAATCAATCCACGACCCAGTGTATATGTATCTCAGTATTGATCACAGATCAAACTATATATATTTTGGAATCAACCTCAACCCTGTATAGCTAACTCCAACATTCACATATAGAGTGTCTATGGTTGTTCCGAAATATATATAGATGTGTCGACATGATAGGTCAAAACATTGTATACGTGTCTATGGTATCTCAAGATTACATAATATACAATACAAGTTGATTAAGTTATGGTTGTAATAGATTTGTTACCAATTTTCACGTAGCTAAAATGAGAAAAATTATCTAATCTTGTTTTACCCATAACTTCTTCATTTTAAATCCGTTTTGAGTGAATCAAATTGCTATAGTTTCATATTGAACTCTATTTTATGAATCTAAACAGAAAAAGTATAGGTTTATAGTCGGAAAAATAAGTTACAAGTCATTTTTGTAAAGGTAGTCATTTCAGTCGAAGGAACGACGTCTAGATGACCATTTTAGAAAACATACTTCCACTTTGAGTTTAACCATAATTTTTGGATATAGTTTCATGTTCATAATAAAAATTATTTTCTCAGAATAACAACTTTTAAATCAAAGTTTATCATAGTTTTTAATTAACTAACCCAAAACAGCCCGCGGTGTTACTACGACGGCGTAAATCCGGTTTTACGGTGTTTTTCGTGTTTCCAGGTTTTAAATCATTAAGTTAGCATATCATATAGATATAGAACATGTGTTTAGTTAATTTTAAAAGTCAAGTTAGAAGGATTAACTTTTGTTTGCGAACAAGTTTAGAATTAACTAAACTATGTTCTAGTGATTACGAGTTTAAACCTTCGAATAAGATAGTTTTATATATATGAATCGAATGATGTTATGAACATCATTACTACCTCAAGTTTAGTAGGTAAACCTACTGGAGTGACAAGAAATGATCTAGCTTCAAAGGATCTTGGATGGCTTGAAAGTTCTTGAAGTAGGATCATGGCACAAAAACAAGTTCAAGTAAGATTTTTACTCGAATTAAGATAGTTTATAGTTATAGAAATTGAATCAAAGTTTGAATATGAATATTACCTTGAATAAGAAAGATAACCTACTGTATATAACAAAGGTTTCTTGATCTTAGATGATTACTTGGAATAGATTAGAAAGCTTGGAAGTAAATTAGTAAACTTGAAGGGATTTTTGAAGTGTTCTTGAAGTGTTCTTCCTATGATGATTATAGCTTGATTCTTGAAGTGATTTTTGATGAAGATGATGATTAACTACTGAAAAAATACGTTCATAATAGTATGTTTGTGTTGAGAGAGAATTAGAAAGAGAATTGGAAGTGAAATGGAGTAAATGATTAGTGGTAATTGGTGAGTGGTAAGTGGGGTTAAAAGGAGTTCTAGTTAGTTGACTAGCTCATGGTAGAAGTTAAAATTGATTAGTCATACATGACATAATCAAGAGTGGAATCCCATGCTAGTTCCTATTGGTATATACCCATAGTAAGTACGTTTTGAAGCTGTGTATAATACGGGTAAGAATACGACTAGAATTCTTGATGAAAGAAAAGAATGGGAAAGTAACTGTAACCATTTTCGTTAAGTATGAGTGTTTTGATATATGTCTTGAAGTCTTCCAAAAGTATTTTAATACATCTAAATACACTACATGTATATACATTTTAACTGAGTCGTTAAGTCATCGTTAGTCGTTACATGTAAGTGTTGTTTTGAAACCTTTAAGTTAACGATCTCAATTAATGTTGTTAACCCATTGTTTATTATATCTAATGAGATGTTAAATTATTATATTATCATGATATTATGATATATTAATATATCTTAATATGATATATATACATTTAAATGTCGTTACAATGATAATCGTTACATATATGTCTCATTTCGAAATCCTTAAGTTAGTAGTCTTGTTTATATGTATATAACTCATTGTTAATATACTTATGGAGATACTTACTTATCATAATCTCATGTTAACCATATGTATATCCATATATATATCGTCATGTCGTTTTTACAAGTTTTAACGTTCGTGAATCGCCGGTCAACTTGGGTGGTCAATTGTCTATATGAAACATATTTCAATTAATCAAGTCTTAACAAGTTTGATTGCTTAACATGTTGGAAAAATTTAATCATGTAAATATCAATCTCAATTAATATATATAAACATGGAAAAGTTCGGGTCACTACAGTACCTACCCGTTAAATAAATTTCGTCCCGAAATTTTAAGCTGTTGAAGGTGTTGACGAATCTTCTGGAAATAGATGCGGGTATTTCTTATTCATCTGATCTTCACGCTCCCAGGTGAACTCGGGTCCTCTACGAGCATTCCATCAAACCCTAACAATTGGTATCTTGTTTTGCTTAAGTCTTTTAACCTCACGATCCATTATTTCGACGGGTTCTTCGATGAATTGGAGTTTTTCGTTGATTTGGATTTCATCTAACGGAATAGTGAGATCTTCTTTAGCAAAACATTTCTTCAAATTCGAGACGTGGAAAGTGTTATGTACAGCCGCGAGTTGTTAAGGTAACTCAAGTCGGTAAGCTACTGGTCCGACACGATCAATAATCTTGAATGGTCCAATATACCTTGGATTTAATTTCCCTCGTTTACCAAATCGAACAACGCCTTTCCAAGGTGCAACTTTAAGCATGGCCATCTCTCCAATTTCAAATTCTATATCTTTTCTTTTAATGTCAGCGTGGCTCTTTTGTCGACTTTGGGCGGTTTTCAACCGTTGTTGAATTTAGATGATCTTCTCGGTAGTTTCTTGTATAATCTCCGGACCCGTAATCTGTCTATCCCCCACTTCACTCCAAAAAACGGAGACCTGCACTTTCTACCATAAATTGCTTCAAACGGCGCCATCTCAATGCTTGAATGGTAGCTATTTTTGTAGGAAAATTCTGCTAACGGTAGATGTCGATCCCAACTGTTTCCGAAATCAATAACACATGCTCGTAGCATGTCTTCAAGCGTTTGTATCATCCTTTCGCTCTGCCCATCAGTTTGTGGATGATAGGCAGTACTCATGTCTAGATGAGTTCCTAATGCTTGCTGTAATGTCTGCCAGAATCTTGAAATAAATCTGCCATCCCTATCAGAGATAATAGAGATTGGTATTCCATGTCTGGAGATGACTTCCTTCAAATACAGTCGTGCTAACTTCTCCATCTTGTCATCTTCTCTTATTGGCAGGAAGTGTGCTGATTTGGTGAGACGATCAACTATTACCCAAATAGTATCAAAACCACTTGCAGTCCTTGGCAATTTAGTGATGAAATCCATGGTAATGTTTTCCCATTTCCATTCCGGGATTTCGGGTTGTTGAAGTAGACCTGATGGTTTCTGATGCTCAGCTTTGACCTTAGAACACGTCAAACATTCTCCTACGTATTTAGCAACATCGACTTTCATACCCGGCCACCAAAAATGTTTCTTGAGATCCTTGTACATCTTCCCCGTTCCAGGATGTATTGAGTATCTGGTTTTATGAGCTTCTCTAAGTACCATTTCTCTCATATCTCCAAATTTTGGTACCCAAATCCTTTCAGCTCTATACCAGGTTCCGTCTTCCCAAATATTAAGATGCTTCTCCGATCCTTTGGGTATTTCATCCTTTAAATTTCCCTCTTTAAAAACTCCTTGTTGCGCCTCCTTTATTTGAGTAGTAAGGTTATTATGAATCATTATATTCATAGATTTTACTCGAATGGGTTCTCTGTCCTTCCTGCTCAAGGCATCGGCTACCACATTTGCCTTCCCCGGGTGGTAACGAATCTCAAAGTCGTAATCATTCAATAATTCTATCCACCTACGCTGCCTCATATTCAGTTGTTTCTGATTAAATATGTGTTGAAGACTTTTGTGGTCGGTATATATAATACTTTTGACCCCATATAAGTAGTACCTCCAAGTCTTTAATGCAAAAACAACCGCGCCTAATTCCAAATCATGCGTCGTATAATTTTGTTCGTGAATCTTCAATTGTCTAGACGAATAAGCAATCACCTTCGTTCGTTGCATTAATACACAACCGAGACCTTGCTTTGATGCGTCACAATAAATCACAAAATCATCATTCCCTTCAGGCAATGACAATATAGGTGCCGTAGTTAGCTTTTTCTTCAATAACTGAAACGCTTTCTCTTGTTCATCATTCCATTCAAATTTCTTCCCTTTATGCGTTAATGCAGTCAAGGGTTTTGCTATTCTGGAAAAGTCTTGGATGAACCTTCTGTAGTAACCAGCTAGTCCTAAAAACTGGCGTATGTGTTTCGGAGTTTTCGGGATTTCCCACTTTTCAACAGTTTCTATCTTTGCCAGATCCACCTTAATACCTTCTTTGTTCACTATGTGACCGATGAATTGAACTTCTTCCAACCAAAATGCACACTTTGAAAACTTAGCGTACAATTCTTCCTTCCTCAATACTTCTAACACCTTTCTCAAATGTTCACCGTGTTCTTGGTCATTCTTTGAGTAAATAAGTATGTCATCAATGAAAACAATGACAAACTTGTCAAGGTATGGTCCACACACTCGGTTCATAAGGTCCATGAACACAGCTGGTGCATTAGTTAAACCAGACGGCATGACCATAAACTCGTAATGACCGTAACGTGTTCTGAAAGCAGTCTTTGGAATATCATCTTCTTTCACCCGCATTTGATGATACCCGGAACGTAAGTCAATCTTTGAATAAACAGACGAGCCTTGTAGTTGATCAAATAAGTCGTCGATTCTCCGTAGTGGGTAGCGGTTCTTGATGGTAAGTTTGTTCAACTCTCGGTAGTCGATACACAACCTGAATGTACCATCTTTCTTCTTGACAAACAAAATAGGAGCTCCCCACGGTGATGTGCTTGGTCGAATGAAACCACGCTCTAAAACTTCTTTTAATTGGTTTTGCAGTTCTTTCATCTCGCTGGGTGCGAGTCTGTAAGGAGCACGAGCTATTGGTGCAGCTCCTGGTACAAGATCTATTTGAAATTCAACGGATCGATGTGGGGGTAATCCCGGTTATTCTTTCGGAAATACATCGGGAAATTCTTTTGCAATGAGAACATCATTTGAAATGTCCCGTTCTTATTGATTAAAAACGTTCCATATTAATTGATTTCGTTGCGAGGTTTTGACCTCTATATGAGACGTTTTTCAAAGACTGCATTCATTTTTAAAACAAACCATAACCTTTATTTCATAAATAAAGGTTTAAAAAAGCTTTACGTAGATTATCAAATAATGATAATCTAAAATATCCTGCTTACACACGACCATTACATAATGGTTTACAATACAAATATGTTACATCGAAATCAGTTTTCTTGAATGCAGTTTTTACACAATATCATATAAACATGGACTCCAAATCTTGTCCTTATTTTAGTATGCAACAGCGGAAGCTCTTAATATTCACCTGAGAATAAACATGCTTTAAACGTCAACAAAAATGTTGGTGAGTTATAGGTTTAACCTATATATATCAAATCGTAACAATAGACCACAAGATTTCATATTTCAATACACATCCCATACATAGAGATAAAAATCATTCATATGGTGAACACCTGGTAACCGACATTAACAAGATGCATATATAAGAATATCCCCATCATTCTGGGACACCCTTCGGATATGATATAAATTTCGAAGTATTAAAGCATCCGGTACTTTGGATGGGGTTTGTTAGGCCCAATAGATCTATCTTTAGGATTCGCGTCAATTAGGGTGTCTGTTCCCTAATTCTTAGATTACCAGACTTAATAAAACGGGGCATATTCGATTTCGATAATTCAACCATAGAATGTAGTTTCACGTACTTGTGTCTATTTTGTAAATCATTTATAAAACCTGCATGTATTCTCATCCCAAAAATATTAGATTTTAAAAGTGGGACTATAACTCACTTTCACAGATTTTTTACTTCGTCGGGAAGTAAGACTTGGCCACTGGTTGATTCACGAACCTATAACAATATATACATATATATCAAAGTATGTTCAAAATATAATTGCAACACTTTTAATATATTTTGATGTTTTAAGTTTATTAAGTCAGCTATCCTCGTTAGTAACCTACAACTAGTTGTCCACAGTTAGATGTACAGAAATAAATCGATAAATATTATCTTGAATAAATCCACGACCCAGTGTATACGTATCTCAGTATTGATCACAACTCAAACTATATATATTTTGGAATCAACCTCAACCCTGTATAGCTAACTCCAACATTCACATATAGAGTGTCTATGGTTGTTCCGAAATATATATAGATGTGTCGACATGATAGGTCGAAACATTGTATACGTGTCTATGGTATCTCAAGATTACATAATATACAATACAAGTTGATTAAGTTATGGTTGGAATAGATTTGTTACCAATTTTCACGTAGCTAAAATGAGAAAAATTATCCAATCTTGTTTTACCCATAACTTCTTCATTTTAAATCCGTTTTGAGTGAATCAAATTGCTATGGTTTCATATTGAACTCTATTTTATGAATCTAAACAGAAAAAGTACAGGTTTATAGTCGGAAAAATAAGTTACAAGTCGTTTTTTGTAAAGGTAGTCATTTCAGTCGAAAGAACGACGTCTAGATGACTATTTTAGAAAACATCATTCCACTTTGAGTTTAACCATAATTTTTGGATATAGTTTCATGTTCATAATAAAAATCATTTTCCCAGAATAACAACTTTTAAATCAAAGTTTATCATAGTTTTTAATTAACTAACCCAAAACAGCCCGCGGTGTTACTACGACGGCGTAAATCCGGTTTTACGGTGTTTTTTCGTGTTTCCAGGTTTTAAATCATTAAGTTAGCATATCATATAGATATAGAACATGTGTTTAGTTGATTTTAAAAGTCAAGTTAGAAGGATTAACTTTTGTTTGCGAACAAGTTTAGAATTAACTAAACTATGTTCTAGTGATTACGAGTTTAAACCTTCGAATAAGATAGTTTTATATGTATGAATCGAATGATGTTATGAACATCATTACTACCTCAAGTTTAGTAGGTAAACCTACTGGAAGTGACAAGAAATGATCTAGCTTCAAAGGATCTTGGATGGCTTGAAAGTTCTTGAAGTAGGATCATGACACAAAAACAAGTTCAAGTAAGATTTTTACTCGAATTAAGATAGTTTATAGTTATAGAAATTGAATCAAAGTTTGAATATGAATATTACCTTGAATAAGAAAGATAACCTACTGTATATAACAAAGGTTTCTTGATCTTAGATGATTACTTGGAATGGATTAGAAAGCTTGGAAAAAATTAATAAACTTGAAGGGATTTTTGAAGTGTTCTTGAAGTGTTCTTCCTATGATGATTATAGCTTGATTCTTGAAGTAATTTTTGATGAAGATGATGATTAACTACTGGAAAAATACGTTCATAATAGTGTGTGTGTGTGTGTTGAGAGAGAATTAGAAAGAGAATTGGAAGTGAAATGGAGTGAATGATGAGTGGTAATTGGTGAGTGGGGTTAAAAGGAGTTCTAGTTAGTTGACTAGCTCATGGTAGAAGTTAAAATTGATTAGTCATACATGACATAATCAAGAGTGGAATCCCATGCTAGTTCCTATTGGTATATACCCATAGTAAGTACGTTTTGAAGCTGTGTATAATACGGGTAAGAATACGACTAGAATTCTTAATGAAAGAAAAGAATGGGAAAGTAACTGTAACCATTTTCGTTAAGTATGAGTTTTTTGATATATGTCTTGAAGTCTTCCAAAAGTATTTTAATACATCTAAATACACTACATGTATATACATTTTAACTGAGTCGTTAAGTCATCGTTAGTCGTTACATGTAAGTGTTGTTTTGAAACCTTTAAGTTAACGATCTCAATTAATGTTATTAACCCATTGTTTATTATATCTAATGAGATGTTAAATTATTATATTATCATGATATTATGATATATTAATATATCTTAATATGATATATATACCTTTAAATGTCGTTACAACGATAATCGTTACATATATGTCTCGTTTCGAAATCCTTAAGTTAGTAGTCTTGTTTATATGTATATAACTCATTGTTAATATACTTATGGAGATACTTACTTATCATAATCTCATGTTAACCATATGTATATCCATATATATATCGTCATGTCGTTTTTACAAGTTTTAACGTTCGTGAATCGCCGGTCAACTTGGGTGGTCAATTGTCTATATGAAACATATTTCAATTAATCAAGTCTTAACAAGTTTGATTGCTTAACATGTTGGAAACATTTAATCATGTAAATATTAATCTCAATTAATATATATAAACATGGAAAAGTTCGGGTCACTACAGTACCTACCCGTTAAATAAATTTCGACCCGAAATTTTAAGCTGTTGAAGGTGTTGACGAATCTTCTGGAAATAGATGCGGGTATTTCTTCTTCATCTGATCTTCACGCTCCCAGGTGAACTCGGGTCCTCTACGAGCATTCCATCGAACCTTAACAATTGGTATCTTGTTTTGCTTAAGTCTTTAACCTCACGATCCATTATTTCGACGGGTTCTTCGATGAATTGGAGTTTTTCGTTGATTTGGATTTCATCTAACGGAATAGTGAGATCTTCTTTAGCAAAACATTTCTACAAATTCGAGACGTGGAAAGTGTTATGTACATCCGCGAGTTGTTGAGGTAACTCAAGTCGGTAAGCTACTGGTCTGACACGATCAATAATCTTGAATGGTCCAATATACCTTGGATTTAATTTCCCTCATTTACCAAATCGAACAACGCCTTTCCAAGGTGCAACTTTAAGCATGACCATCTCTCCAATTTCAAATTCTATATCTTTTCTTTTAATGTCAGCGTAGCTCTTTTGTCGACTTTGGGCGGTTTTCAACCGTTGTTGAATTTGGATGATCTTCTCGGTAGTTTCTTGTATAATCTCCGGACCCGTAATCTGTCTATCCCCCACTTCACTCCAACAAATCGGAGACCTGCACTTTCTACCATAAAGTGCTTCAAACGGCGCCATCTCAATGCTTGAATGGTAGCTGTTGTTGTAGGAAAATTCTGCTAACGGTAGATGTGGATCCCAACTGTTTCCAAAATCAATAACACATGCTCGTAGCATGTCTTCAAGCGTTTGTATCGTCCTTTCGATCTGCCCATCAGTTTGTGGATGATAGGCAGTACTTATGTCTAGACGAGTTCCTAATGCTTTCTGTAATGTCTGCCAGAATCTTGAAATAAATCTGCCATCCCTATCAGAGATAATAGAGATTGGTATTCCATGTCTGGAGGCGACTTCCTTCAAATACAGTCGTGCTAACTTCTCCATCTTGTCATCTTCTCTTATTGGCAGGAAGTGTGCTGATTTGGTGAGACGATCAACTATTACCCAAATAGTATCAAAACCACTTGCAGTCCTTGGCAATTTAGTGATGAAATCCATGGTAATGTTTTCCCATTTCCATTCCAGGATTTCGGGTTGTTGAAGTAGACCTGATGGTTTCTGATGCTCAGCTTTGACCTTAGAACACGTCAAACATTCTCCTACGTATTTAGCAACATCGGCTTTCATACCCGACCACCAAAAATGTTTCTTGAGATCCTTGTACATCTTCCCCGTTCCAGGATGTATTGAGTATCTGGTTTTATGAGCTTCTCTAAGTACCATTTCTCTCATATCTCCAAATTTTGGTACCCAAATCCTTTCAGCCCTATACCGGGTTCCGTCTTCCCGAATATTAAGATGCTTCTCCGATCCTTTGGGTATTTCATCCTTTAAATTTCCCTTTTTTAAAACTCCTTGTTGCGCCTCCTTTATTTGAGTAGTAAGGTTATTATGAATCATTATATTCATAGATTTTACACGAATGGGTTCTCTGTCCTTCCTGCTCAATGCATCGGCTACCACATTTGCCTTCCCCGGGTGGTAACGAATCTCAAAGTCATAATCATTCAATAATTCAATCCACCTATGCTGCCTCATATTCAGTTGTTTCTGATTAAATATGTGTTGAAGACTTTTGTGGTCGGTATATATAATACTTTTGACCCCATATAAGTAGTGCCTCCAAGTCTTTAATGCAAAAACAACCGCGCCTAATTCCAAATCATGCGTTGTATAATTTTGTTCGTGAATCTTCAATTGTCTAGACGCATAAGCAATCACCTTCGTTCGTTGCATTAATACACAACCGAGACCTTGTTTTGATGCGTCACAATAAATCACAAAATCATCATTCCCTTCAGGCAATGACAATATAGGTGCCGTAGTTCGCTTTTTCTTCAATAACTGAAACGCTTTCTCTTGTTCATCATTCCATTCAAATTTCTTCCCTTTATGCGTTAATGCAGTCAAGGGTTTTGCTATTCTGAAAAAGTCTTGGATGAACCTTCTGTAGTAACCAGCTAGTCCTAAAAACTGGCGTATGTGTTTTGGAGTTTTCGGGGTTTCCCACTTTTCAACAGTTTCTATCTTTGCCGGATCCGCCTTAATACCTTTTTTGTTCACTATGTGACCGAGGAATTGAACTTCTTCCAACCAAAATGCACACTTTGAAAATTTAGCGTACAATTTTTCCTTCCTCAATACTTCTAACACCTTTCTCAAATGTTCACCGTGTTCTTGGTCATTCTTTGAGTAAATAAGTATGTCATCAATGAAAACAATGACAAACTTGTCAAGGTATGGTCCACACACTCGGTTCATAAGGTCCATGAACACAGCTGGTGCATTAGTTAAACCAAATGGCATGACCATAAACTCGTAATGACCGTAACGTGTTCTGAAAGCAGTCTTTGGAATATCATCTTCTTTCACCCGCATTTGATGATACCCGGAACGTAAGTCAATCTTTGAATAAACAGAAGAGCCTTGTAGTTGATCAAATAAGTCGTTGATTCTCGGTAGTGGGTAGCGGTTCTTGATGGTAAGTTTGTTCAACTCTCGGTAGTTGATACACAACCTGAATGTACCATCTTTCTTCTTGACAAACAAAACAGGAGCTCCCCACGGTGATGTGCTTGGTCGAATGAAACCACGCTCTAAAAGTTCTTGTAATTGGCCTTGTAGTTCTTTCATCTCGCTGGGTGCGAGTCTGTAAGGAGCACGAGCTATTGGTGCAGCTCCTGGTATAAGATCTATTTGAAATTCAACGGATCGATGTGGGGGTAATCCCTGTAATTCTTTCGGAAATACATCGGGAAATTCTTTTGCAATGGGGACATCATTGATGCTCTTTTCTTTAGTTTGTACTTTCTCGACGTGTGCTAGAACAGCATAGCAACCTTTTCTTATTAGTTTTTGTGCCTTCAAATTACTAATAAGATGTAGCTTCGTGTTGCCATTTTCTCCGTACACCATTAAGGGTTTTCCTTTTTCTAGTATAATGCGAATTGCATTTTTGTAACAAACGATCTCTGCTTTCACTTCTTTCAACCAGTCCATACCGATTATCACATCAAAACTCCCTAACTCTACTGGTATCAAATCAATCTTAAATGTTTCGCTAACCAGTTTGATTTCTCGATTTCGACATATATTATCTGCTGAAATTAATTTACCATTTGCTAATTCGAGTAAAAATTTACTATCCAAAGGCGTCAATGGACAACTTAATTTAGCACAAAAATCTCTACTCATATAGCTTGTATCCGCACCCGAATCAAATAAAACGTAAGCGGATTTATTGTCAATAAGAAACGTACCCGTAACAAGCTCTGGGTCTTCCTGTGCCTCTGCCGCATTAATATTGAAAACTCTTCCGCGGCCTTGTCCATTCGTGTTCTCCTGGTTCGGGCAATTTCTAATGATGTGGCCCGGTTTTCCACATTTATAACAAACTACATTGGCATAACTTGCTCCGACACTACTTGCTCCGCCATTACTCGTTCCGACACCATTTGTTCCTTTCGTTCTATTAACCCCTGGTCCGTAGACCTCACACTTCGCCGCGCTATGACCATTTCTTTTACACTTGTTACAAAATTTGGTGCAGAACCCCGAGTGATACTTTTCACAACTTTGGCATAGCTGCTTCTGATTGTTGTTGTTGTTGCGGTTATTATTGTTGTTGGGATGATTGTTGTAGTTGCTGTTGTTGTTGTTGTTGTTGTTGTTGTTGTTGGGCCGTTTGTTGTAGTTGCGATTGATGTTGCGATTGTTGGGATAATTGTTGCGATTATTGTTGTAATTGCTGTTGTTATTGTATTGGTGATTCTTATCACCGTTTTCCTCCCACTTTCTTTTGACTTGCTTCACATTGGCCTCTTCAGCAGTCTGTTTCTAATTCTTTCTTCAATCTGGTTCACTAGTTTGTGAGCCATTCTACATGCCTGTTGTATGGAGGCGGGCTCGTGTGAACTTATATCTTCTTGGATTCTTTCCGGTAATCCTTTTACAAATGCGTCAATCTTCTCTTCCTCATCTTCGAATGCTCCCGGACACAATAGGCACAATTGTGTGAATCGTCTTTCGTACGTGGTAATATCAAATCCTTGGGTTCGTAACCCTCTAAGTTCTTTCTTGAGCTTATTGACTTCGGTTCTGGGACGGTACTTCTCGTTCATCAAGTACTTGAATGCTGACCACGGTAGTGCGTACGCATCGTCTTGTCCCACTTGCAGAACCTGTGAAGGTATGCGTAGCATACTTTACTTTTTCCTCTTCAGTACACTTACTTATGGCAAACACCGATTCGACCTTCTCGGTCTACCGTTTCAATCCGATCGGTCCTTCGGTTCCATCAAATTCCAAAGGTTTGCAGACAGTGAATTCTTTGTAGGTGCATCCTACACGATTTCCTGTACTGCTAGATCCAAGGTTATTGTTGGTATGTAGCGCATCCTGTACTGCGGCTATGTTTGAAGCTAGAAAAGTACGGAATTCCTCTTCATTCATATTCACGGTGTGTCGAGTAGTCGGTGCCATTTCCTTCAAAATAGTCAAATGGAACAAGTTAATCATACAGAATATTAAGAGTAGTTAATAGTATTTCGTAGCATAATATGAACTCATTTATAAAAGCTTTTTCTTCATATTAGCGTTTTATAAGTTTAAATTCGGGTAGTACCTACCCGTTAAGTTCATACTTAGTAGCTAATATACAATTCAACTACTACAATTCTATATGAAAAACTGATTATAATAATATTTCGCTTTCAAACTTTTATACAATATTTTACAAACTTACAATACCGCTTATTTTACATAAAGCATGAAATATAGCACACAATAACTTTGATACAAGATAGTTGTGAAGATAATTCTAGCTAGTACACAAGTTGTTCAGCAAAGGCAATAAAGACACGTAATTCATACGTCCAGAAACAAGTCATGCATTCTGGTTTCACTAGGACTACTTCCCATCCTTGGTCTTGTGGAACATAACCGTTATGGCCGTTGATAAGATAGCGTGTTGTAACGTCGTCAAAGGGACGAGGGTTACGTAATGTCCAACAGTCCCGTAACAATCTAAAAACCTCATTTCTTACCCCAATTACCGACTCCGTCACTTGTGGGAACGTTTTGTTTAATAGTTGTAGGCCGATGTTCTTGTTCTCACTTTGGTGAGAAGCGAACATTACTAATCCGTAAGCATAACATGCTTCTTTATGTTGCATGTTAGCCGCTTTTTCTAAATCACGAAGTCCAATATTCGGATATATTGAGTCAAAATAATTTCTTAACCCATTGCGTAAAATAGCATTTGGGTTCCCCGCAATATATGCGTCAAAGTAAACACATCGTAACTTATGGATTTCCCAATGTGATATCCTCCATCTTTCTAACGGAAGCCTTTTATAAACCAAGGCATTCTTGGAACGTTCTTCGAATGTCTTACAAACTGATCTCGCCTTAAATAGTTGTGCCGAAGAATTCTGACCGACTCTAGACAAGATTTCATCAATCATGTCTCCGGGTAGGTCTCTTAAAATATTGGGTTGTCTATCCATTTTGTGTTTTTATACTGTAAAATAGACAAGAGTTAGATTCATAAAAAAAATACTTATTAATACAAGCAATTTTTACATATATCATAAAGCATAAGCACACTATATTACATATATTACACCACACGAATACAACTATCTTATTCCGACTCGCTTGTTTCTTCTTCTTCGGTTTTGGTTCATTTTGCCAAGTTTCTAGGGATATATGATGTTCCCCTAATACGAGCCGTCGTTATCCACATTGGTTTAGAAAAACCTGGTGGTTTAGAGGTTCCCGGGTCATTATTACAACTTAAGGACTTCGGGGGTTGACGATACATATAAAGTTCATCGGGGTTGGAATTAGATTTCTCTATTTTTATGCCCTTTCCCTTATTATTTTCTTTTGCCTTTTTAAATTCAGTTGTGGTAATTTTTATAACATCATCGGAATTCTCGTCGGAATCCGATTCATCGGAGAATTGGTAATCCTCCCAATATTTTGCTTCCTTGGCGGAAACACCATTGACCATAATTAACCTTGGTCGGTTGGTTGAGGATTTTCTTTTACTTAACCGTTTTATTATTTCCCCCACCGGTTCTATTTCTTCATCCGGTTCCAATTCTTCTTCCGGTTCCGATTCTTCTTCTGGTTCCGACTCTTCTTCTGGTTCCTCTTCGGGAACTTGTGAATCAGTCCACGAATTATTCCAATTTACATTTGACTCTTCATTATTATTAGGTGAGTCAATGGGACTTGTTCTAGAGGTAGACATCTATCACATAATATCAAACGCGTTAAGAGATTAATATATCACATAATATTCACATGTTAAAAATATATAGTTTCCAACAAAATTTGTTAAGCAATCATTTTTCAAGTAAACACGGTCGAAGTCCAGACTCACTAATGCATCCTAACAAACTCGATAAGACACACTAATGCAAAATTCTAGTTCTCTAAGACCAACGCTCAGATACCAACTGAAATGTCCCGTTCTTATTGATTAAAAACGTTCCATATTAATTGATTTCGTTGCGAGGTTTTGACCTCTATATGAGACGTTTTTCAAAGACTGCACTCATTTTTAAAACAAACCATAACCTTTATTTCATAAATAAAGGTTTAAAAAAGCTTTACGTAGATTATCAAATAATGATAATCTAAAATATCCTGCTTACACACGACCATTACATAATGGTTTACAATACAAATATGTTACATCGAAATCAGTTTTCTTGAATGCAGTTTTTACACAATATCATACAAACATGGACTCCAAATCTTGTCCTTATTTTAGTATGCAACAGTGGAAGCTCTTAATATTCACCTGAGAATAAACATGCTTTAAACGTCAACAAAAATGTTGGTGAGTTATAGGTTTAACCTATATATATCAAATCGTAATAATAGACCACAAGATTTCATATTTCAATACACATCCTATACATAGAGATAAAAATCATTCATATGGTGAACTCCTGGTAACCGACATTAACAAGGTGCATATATAAGAATATCCCCATCATTCCGGGACACCCTTCGGATATGATATAAATTTCGAAGTACTAAAGCATCCGGTACTTTGGATGGGGTTTGTTAGGCCCAATAGATCTATCTTTAGGATCCGCGTCAATTAGGGTGTTTGTTCCCTAATTCTTAGATTACCAGACTTAATAAAAAGGGGCATATTCGATTTCGATAATTCAACCATAGAATGTAGTTTTACGTACTTGTGTCTATTTTGTAAATCATTTATAAAACCTGCATGTATTCTCATCCCAAAAATATTAGATTTTAAAAGTGGGACTATAACTCACTTTCACAGATTTTTACTTCGTCGGGAAGTAAGACTTGGCCACTGGTTGATTCACGAACCTATAACAATATATACATATATATCAAAGTATGTTCAAAATATATTTACAACACTTTTAATATATTTTGATGTTTTAAGTTTATTAAGTCAGCTGTCCTCGTTAGTAACGTACAACTAGTTGTCCACAGTTAGATGTACAGAAATAAATCGATAAATATTATCTTGAATCAATCCACGACCCAGTGTATACGTATCTCAGTATTGATCACAACTCAAACTATATATATTTTGGAATCAACCTCAACCCTGTATAGCTAACTCCAACATTCACATATAGAGTGTCTATGGTTGTTCCGAAATATATATAGATGTGTCGACATGATAGGTCGAAACATTGTATACGTGTCTATGGTATCTCAAGATTACATAATATACAATACAAGTTGATTAAGTTATGGTTGGAATAGATTTGTTACCAATTTTCACGTAGCTAAAATGAGAAAAATTATCCAATCTTGTTTTACCCATAACTTCTTCATTTAAAATCCGTTTTGAGTGAATCAAATTGCTATGGTTTCATATTGAACTCTATTTTATGAATCTAAACAGAAAAAGTACAGGTTTATAGTCGGAAAAATAAGTTACAAGTCATTTTTTGTAAAGGTAGTCATTTCAGTCGAAGGAACGACGTCTAGATGACCATTTTAGAAAACATACTTCCACTTTGAGTTTAACCATAATTTTTGGATATAGTTTCATGTTCATAATAAAAATCATTTTCCCAGAATAACAACTTTTAAATCAAAGTTTATCATAGTTTTTAATTAACTAACCCAAAACAGCCCGCGGTGTTACTACGACGGCGTAAATCCGGTTTTACGGTGTTTTTTCGTGTTTCCAGGTTTTAAATCATCAAGTTAGCATATCATATAGATATAGAACATGTGTTTAGTTGATTTTAAAAGTCAAGTTAGAAGGATTAACTTTTGTTTGCGAACAAGTTTAGAATTAACTAAACTATGTTCTAGTGATTACGAGTTTAAACCTTCGAATAAGATAGTTTTATATGTATGAATCGAATGATGTTATGAACATCATTACTAACTCAAGTTTAGTAGGTAAACCTACTGGAAGTGACAAGAAATGATCTAGCTTCAAAGGATCTTGGATGGCTTGAAAGTTCTTGAAGTAGGATCATGACACAAAAACAAGTTCAAGTAAGATTTTTACTCGAATTAAGATAGTTTATAGTTATAGAAATTGAATCAAAGTTTGAATATGAATATTACCTTGAATAAGAAAGATAACCTACTATATATAACAAAGGTTTCTTGATCTTAGATGATTACTTGGAATGGATTAGAAAGCTTGAAAGTAAATTAGTAAACTTGAAGGGATTTTTGAAGTGTTCTTGAAGTGTTCTTCCTATGATGATTATAGCTTGATTCTTGAAGTGATTTTTGATGAAGATGATGATTAAATACTGGAAAAATACATTCATAATAGTGTGTGTGTGTGTGTGTTGAGAGAGAATTAGAAAGAGAATTGGAAGTGAAATGGAGTGAATGATGAGTGGTAATTGGTGAGTGGTGAGTGGGGTTAAAAGGAGTTCTAGTTAGTTGACTAGCTCATGGTAGAAGTTAAAATTGATTAGTCATACATGACATAATCAAGAGTGGAATCCCATGCTAGTTCCTATTGGTACATACCCATAGTAAGTACGTTTTGAAGCTGTGTATAATACGGGTAAGAATACGACTAGAATTCTTGATGAAAGAAAAGAATGGGAAAGTAACTGTAACCATTTTCGTTAAGTATGAGTGTTTTGATATATGTCTTGAAGTCTTCCAAAAGTATTTTAATACATCTAAATACACTACATGTATATACATTTTAACTGAGTTGTTAAGTCATCGTTAGTCGTTACATGTAAGTGTTGTTTTGAAACCTTTAAGTTAACGATCTCAATTAATGTTGTTAACCCATTGTTTATTATATCTAATGAGATGTTAAATTATTATATTATCATGATATTATGATATATTAATATATCTTAATATGATATATATACCTTTAAATGTCGTTACAACGATAATCGTTACATATATGTCTCGTTTCGAAATCCTTAAGTTAGTAGTCTTGTTTATATGTATATAACTCATTGTTAATATACTTATGGAGATACTTACTTATCATAATCTCATGTTAACCATATGTATATCCATATATATATCGTCATGTCATTTTTACAAGTTTTAACGTTCGTGAATCGCCGGTCAACTTGGGTGGTCAATTGTCTATATGAAACATATTTCAATTAATCAAGTCTTAACAAGTTTGATTGCTTAACATGTTAGAAACATTTAATCATGTAAATATCAATCTCAATTAATATATATAAACATGGAAAAGTTCGGGTCACTACAAATTAGGCGTGCACTAATTCTCAAAATTAGTGATGTTCTCTAATTCTTAGGCTACCAAGCTAAAAAGGGCATATTCGGATTCGATCATTCAACCATATAATGCAGTTTCGATTACTTGTGTCTATTTCGTAAAACATTTATAAAAAATTGTGCATGTATTCTCAGCCCAAAAATATAAAGGGTAAAAAGGCAAATGAAACTCACAGTACTGTATTTCGTAGTAAAAATACATATGACGCCATTGAACAAGTGTAGGTTTGGCCTCGGATTCACGAACCTATATCATTTGTATAATTATTAAAATATATAATGGAATCACATAATTTCAGTTATTAGTATTTGTTACTTATATATTTTTAGTTATATAGAATCTATTCTAAAATCCATTAAAACTTTTACTTATATTATATCTTACTTTATATGTTATATTTATTTATTTTTTATATATATTTAAAATGATAAATATTTTTATATATTTAGTTGTGTCAATATATCTAAATATATTATATGATCAGTATTATATTTAAAATCATTATTTGGTTATATGTAAATATTTATATATATACTATTAATATGTTTGATATATTGTATATGAAATATTAATGTACTTTTAGTATATGTAAAGAGTATATTTTATGTACAAAATATTTAGCTGTTAAAAATGTTAGTTTTGATAACAAGGATTTACTCATAATAATAATAATAATAATTTTATTGATATTGATAATACTAATAATTATATAAATGATATTAATACTAATATTAATAATAGTTCGTAATATTTTCATAATAACATTTATAATAATAATCTTAATTTTAATAGTACTTCTATTGTTATTAATGATACTAATAATAACATTAATAATGATGTTACATAATAGTAAAGTGATAGTAATATTAATCATAATCTTACTAATACCTAATAATAATAATAGTTGTTACTTACTACATATATTAGTAATATTAATAACAATAATAACTATAATACTAATATTAATAACAATAACAATAATAATCATAACAACAACAACAATAATAATAATAATAATAATAATAATAATAATAATAATAATAATAATAATAATAATAATAATAATAATAATAATAATAATAATAATAATAATAATAATAATAATAATAAAAATGAATTATAAAAGTGTATACCCTTTTTCTAAAGCTTTTCCAAAAAAAATTGCCCACGACGGGGCTCGAACTCGAGACCTCCTGAATACCCGCTAACACCATTAACCACCAAACCATTTCAGTTTTTCTGGAAATAAACCCATCCAGTTTTAATATAAACCGTATATTTATCTGTTTGTGTTCTTCTTCCTCATACAGTACGATCATGGTTCCAGACCAATTAATAACGATTTTCATGATTAGTTTAAGGATTTGAAATATTTACAGAATCATTTAGAAAGTAAATTAAATTATTTAAAATAAATAAAAACAGAAAAAAATAAAAGAAAAAGAAGCTGTATCAGATTCTGAAGTTCACAACTCAACTCAAAATCAGTTTAAGAATTCTGTTAAGTTTTAGCCCATGAATATAACATGAAAGATGTTTAAAATCATCATTAAAAACTTTCTCCATCACCAATTAAACTCAAAACATAACATTGACCTCGAATTTTTACGATAAACAAAAGTTTGACTTTTAGAAAATAAACTTCGACTCTAAAATTAAAACTCAGTTTGATGAATTGAAGTTTGAAAATTTGCAGAAGGATTGAGTAATATATTCCTAACAAAACCTCATTTATACTTTTGGAAATAAATTTAGAAATCAAGCTTTGAATTTTTGATAGCAAGAACAGAAGTATACATCCCGGGTTTTTGATTTTTCTATTTTAAATCTCCAAAATTGGTAACTGTAATTAGTGCAATTAATAATGGGAATGAAGAAGTGAAGAATTGTGATATTAACAGATAATCATTCAGATGATTTAAAGTCCATAAGGTCGACAAGTAATGTTCATCAGGTACAATAAGAAAAATAAAAAAAGAAACCAGATAACAAGCCTTAACTGCTTTTGGATTGTATCTGAGAATCGTTTTAGACTGATAACCAGATAGAAAACAAATTACGTACTGATTGAAAATGATTGAAACCAATTTCATTCTGTGGTGATAATTTAATTCAGTGTTTTATTTAATTAGAATTATTAATAAAACAGATTATTTAATGGGTCTATATGTATGTATATAACAGTATATACGTATATGTATATACTCTGTATATATGTTTATATATGTATATTCGTATGTCATGTATGTATATGTAAATATATATCTGTAAGTGTATTAATAATATCACTAATACTAATAATAGGTATATACATAATAATACAATTAATAATAATGATAATAATAGCAATAATTCTAATAATTAATAACTAATAATTTGATAATAATACTAATAATATTACTAGTAATAATATATCAATTTATATATATCAACTTATTCATACCGAATTTCATATATATATATATATATATATATATATATATATATATATATATATATATATATATATATATATATATATATATACACACACCTTTTTTTAGAAATTATAATATAAATGATACAAATATTAATATTAATATTAAAAATAAAAATAATAAGAAAAGTAATAGTAGTAATGTTAATAAAAAAAATCATATTTTTAATGTATAGTTATATTTAATATATTATACATTATAATTGTACCACATATAACATATGTTGAATATTATTTATTCTTTTATAAATACATTATACAATAAGTGTTTGCACTCTTAAATATAATTGTCTTATATATTTACAAGTATTATATATTTATTTACTTGATATGTTATTTTCTTTTAAAATAATTTCGACACATAATATTGATAACTTTTATATATATATTTCAATATACATATGATAATAATTATTATAGAATTCACCTATACATAGATTTATTTTGGTAACATTTTATTTTATATAATATTTTACATTTTCAATTTTTAATGAGTTAATAACATTTTTATAATTTCTACTACTTACATTTATAATTATATATATTTATATATATACTTATTTGTTTACAAACAACTGTTCGTGAATCGTCGGGAATAGTCAAAGGGTAATTTGATATATGAAACAGTTCAAACTTTTTGAGACTTAACATTACAGACTTTGCTTATTATGTCGAAATCATATAAAGATTAAGTTTAAATTTGGTCGGAATTTCCCGGGTCATCACATATATCATGCTAAGTCATGTATACACAAAAGTAATAATATGATATATATTGAAAACGTTCAAAAAAACAATAATAATGAGAAAAATGTCTTTTTTTTGGCATCCTGATGACCTCAAATGGCAATAAAATTTCAGAGAGTCTTAATGTTAGGGTTGTTTAAAGGTGATCTTGAGAATTTCAACACAATCTGAAACTAAAAGTTATGCGCCGTCAAATGGTACTCCATTTGGCGGCGCATCTTTTTAATATAAAAAGCGTGTTTAATGAAGTGACATTAGATTAAAAATTATATGCGTTTTACATAACTAAATTGTGAGTGAAATAATAGGCCTTAAAACAATATGTACCATGCTAAGTCATGAATACAAAAAGAAATAATATGATAGAAATTCAAAATCTTCAAAAGAGTGTCTAAAATTAAATAATAAAAAAACAAAATTGTAGGCTTTTGAGGCCTCGTTTCGAAAAATATTTGGGGCAAACTGCCGATGGCAGTTTGGTAACGGATAGATCTCGAAAAAATACACGATTTAAAAAGAAACGGTGACTAAATCGGAAGTACGAGTCAAAAGATACGATAGATCTAATATTTTGGCCAAAGACGAAAAAGACCAAGCACCACGAACCGTGGGTGGTGTTTGGTGAGTGGTGTGAATTTTTGAGGAAATATGTATTTATCGAAATTTAGACGACCTCGAATGGCAGGAACGTTCAGAGAGTCTTGCTCCTTGGGCCATTTTATGATGATCCTGAGAATTTCTGCACAATTTGAAACGAAAGGTTATACGCCGCCAAATGGTACTCCATCTGGCGGCGCATATTAATGATTTAAAAAGCATGTTTAATGAAGTGACATTAGACTCAAAATTATATGAGTTATACATAATTACACTGTGAGTGAAATAATAGGCCGTAAAACTATATATACCATGCTAAGTCATGTATACAAAAAAGTAATAATATGATATATATTGAAAACGTTCAAAAAACATTAATAATGAGAAAAATTTCTTTTTTTGGCATCCTGATGACCTCAAATGGCAATAAAATTTCAGAGAGTCTTAATGTTAGGGTCGTTTAAAGATGATCTTGAGAATTTTAACACAATCTGAAACTAAAAGTTATGCGCCGCCAAATGGTACTCCATTTGGCGGCTCATCATTTTAATATAAAAAGCGTGTTTAATGAAGTGACATTAGATTAAAAATTATACGAATTTTACATAACTATATTGTGAGTGAAATAATAGGCCTTAAAACAATATGTACCATGCTAAGTCACGCATACAAAAAGAAATAATATGATAGAAATTCAGAGAGTCTTGATGTTAGGGTCGTTTTAGGGTGATCTTGAGAATTTCAACACAATCTGAAACAAAAAGTTATGCGCCGCCAAATGGTACTCCATTTGGCGGCGCATCTTTTTGATATAAAAAGCGTGTTTAATGAAGTGACATTAGAATAAAAATTATATGCGTTATAAATAATTACATTGTGAGTGAAATAATAGGCCTTAAAACAATATGTATCATGCTAAGTCATGCATACAAAAAGAAATAATATGATAGAAATTCAAAATGGTCAAAAGAGCGTCTAAAATTAAACAAAAAAAGGCAAAATTGAAGGCTATCGAGGCCTCATTTCGAAAAATATTTGGGACAAACGGCCGACAGAAGTTTGCCAACAGTTAGATCTCGAAAAAATACACGATTTAAAAAAACGGTGACTAAATCAGAACTATGAGTCAAAATATATGATAGATCTAATATTTTGGCCAAAGACGAAAAACACCAAGCACCACGAACCGTCGGTGGTGTTCGGAGAGAGGTGTGATTTTTTGAGGAAATATGTCTTTTTCAAAATCTAGACGACCTCGAATGGCAAGAACGTTTAGAGAGTCTTGCTCGTTGGACCGTTTTAGGGTGATATTGAGAATTTCAGCACAATCTGAAACCAAAGGTTATGAACCGCTAAATGGTACTCCATATGGCGGCGCATATTAATGATTTAAAAAGCATGTTTAATGAAATGACTTTAGATTCAAAATTATATGAGTTACATAATTACATTTTTAGTGAAATAATAGGCCTTAAAACAATATATACACTGCTAAGTCATGTATAAACAAAAGTAATAATACGATATATATTGAAAACGTTCAAAAAAACATTAATAATGAGAAAAATGTCTTTTTTGGCATCCTGATGACCTCGAATGGTAATAAAATTTCAGAGAGTCTTGATGTTAGGGTCGTTTTAGGGTGATCTTGAGAATTTCAATACAATCTGAAACAAAAAGTGATGCACCGCCAAATGGTACTCCATTTGGCGGTGCATCTTTTTGATATAAAAAGCGTGTTTAATGAAGTGACATTAGATTAAAAATTATATGCGTTACATTGTGAGTGAAATAATAGGCCTTAAAACAATATGTATCATGCTAAGTCATGCATACAAAAAGAAATAATATGATAGAAATTCAAAATGGTCAAAAGTGCGTCTAAAATTAAACGAAAAAGGCAAAATTGAAGGCTATCGAGGTCTCGTTTCGAAAAATATTTAGGACAAATGGCCAACGGCAGTTTACCAACGGATAGATCACGGAAAAAATACACGATTTAAAAAAAAATGGTGACTAAATCGGAACTATGAGTCAAAAGATACGATAGATCTAACATTTTGGCCAAAGAGGAAAAACACCAAGCACCACGAACCGTCGGTGGTGTTTGGTGAGTGGTGTGAATTTTTGAGGAAATATGTCTTTTTCGAAATCTAGACGACCTCAAATTGCAAGAACGTTCAGAGAGTCTTGCTCGTTGGGCCGTTTTAGGGTGATCCTGAGAATTTCAGCACAATCTAAAACCGAAGGTTATGCGCCGCCAAATGGTACTCCATCTGGCGGCGCATATTAATGATTTAAAAAGCATGTTTAATGAAGTGACATTAGACTCAAAATTATATGAGTTATACATAATTACATTTTGAGTGAAATAATAGGCCTTAAAACTATATATATCATGCTAAGTCATGTATACACAAAAGTAATAATACGATATATATTGAAAACGTTCAAAAAATCATTAATAATGAGAAAAATGTCTTTTTTTGGCATCCTGATGACCTCAAATGGCAATAAAATTTCAGAGAGTCTTAATGTTAGGGTCGTTTTAAGGTGATCTTGAGAATTTCAACACAATCTGAAACCAAAAGTTACCATTTGGCGGCGCATCTTTTTGATATAAAAAGCGTGTTTAATGAAGTGAAATTAGATTAAAAATTATATGCGTTTTACATAACTAAATTGTGAGTGAAATAATAGGCCTTAAAACAATATGTACCATGCTAAGTCATGAATACAAAAAGAAATAATATGATAGAAATTCAAAATCTTCAAAAGAGTGTCTAAAATTAAATAATAAAAAAACCAAATTGTAGGCTTTTGAGGCCTCGTTTCGAAAAATATTTGGGACAAACGGCCGATGGCAGTTTGGCAACGGATAGATCTCAAAAAAATACACGATTTAAAAAGAAACGGTGACTAAATCGGAACTACGAGTCAAAAGATACGATAGATCTAACATTTTGGCCAAAGAGGAAAAACACCAAGCACCACGAACCGTCGGTGGTGTTTGGTGAGTGGTGTGAATTATTGAGGAAATATGTCTTTTCTAAAATCTAGATGACCTCGAATGAAAAGAACGTTCAGAGAGTCTTGCTCGTTGGGCCGTTTTAGGGTGATCCTGAGAATTTCAGCACAATCTGAAACCAAAGGTTATGCGCTGCCAAATAGTACTCCATCTGGCGGCGCATATTAATGATTTAAAAAGCATGTTTAATGAAGTGACATTAGACTCCAAATTATATGAGTTATACATAATTACATTGTGAGTGAAACAATAGGCCTTAAAACTATATATACCATGCGAAGTCATGTATACACAAAAGTAATAATACGATATATATTGAAAACATTCAAAAAAACATTAATAATGAGAAAAATGTCTTTTTTGGCATCCTGATGACCTCGAATGGCAATAACATTTCCGAGAGTCTTGATCTTATGGTCGTTTTAGGGTGATCTTGAGAATTTCAACATAATCTGAAACCAAAAGTTATTTACCGCCAAATGGTACTCCATTTGGCGGCACATCTTTTTGATATAAAAAGCGTGTTTAATGAAGTGACATTAGATTAAAAATAATTTGCGTTATACATAAATACATTGTGAGTGAAATAATAGGCCTTAAAATAATATGTACCATGCTAAGTCGTGCATACAAAAAGAAATAATATGATAGAAATTTAAAATGGTCAAAAGATCATCTAAAATTAAACAAAAAAGACAAAATTGAAGGCTTTCGAGGCCTCATTTCGAAAATTATTTGGGACAAACAGCCTACAGCGGTTTGCCAATGGATAGATCTCGAAAAAATACACGATTTAAAAAAACGGCGACTAAATCGGAACTACGAGTCAAAAGATACGATAGATCTAACATTTTGGCCAAAGACAAAAAACACCAAGCACCACGAACCGTCGGTGGTATTTGGTGAGTGGTGTGAATTTTTGAGGAAATATGTCTTTTTCGAAATCTAGATGGCCTAGAATGGCAAGAACGTTCAGAGTGTCTTGCTCGTTGGGCCGTTTTAGGGTGATCCTGAGAATTTCAGCACAATCTGAAACCAAATGTTATGCGCCGCCAAATGGTACTCCATCTGGCAGCGCATATTAATGATTTATAAAACATGTTTAATGAAATGAAATTAGACTCCAAATTATATGAGTTATACATAATTACATTGTGAGTGAAATAATAGGTCTTAAAACTATATATACCGTGCTAAGTCATGTATACACAAAAGTAATAATACGATATATATTGAAAACGTTCAAAATAACATTAATAATGAGAAAAAAGGCCTTTTTTGACATCATGATGACCTCGAATGGCAATAAAATTTCAGAGAGTCATGATGTTAGGGTCGTTTAACGGAGATCTTGAGAATTTCAACACAATTTGAAACCCAAAGTTATGCGCCGCCAAATGCTACTCCATTTGGCGGCGCATTTTCTTCATATAAAAAGCGTGTTTAATGAAGTGACATTAGATTAAAAATTATATGCGTTATACATAATTACATTGTGAGTGCCTTAAAACAATATGTACCATGATAAGTCAGGCATACAAAAAGAAATAATATGATAGAAATTCAAAATGGTCAAAAGAGAGTCTAAAATTAACAAAAACGGCAAAATTGAAGGCTTTCGAGGCCTCGTTTCGAAAAATAATTGGGACAAACGGCCTATGGCAGTTTGCCAATGGATAGATCTTGAAAAATACACGGTTTAATAAAAACGGTGACTAAATCGGAATTACGAGTCAAAAACACCAAGCACCACGAACCGTCGGTGGTGTTTGGTGAGTGGTGTATTTTTGTGGAAATATGTCTTTTTCGAAATCTAGACGACCTCGAATGGGAAGAATGTTCAGAGAGTCTTGCTCGTTGGGCCGTTTAAGGGCGATCCTGAGAATTTCAGCACAATCTGAAACCAAAGGTTATGCGCCGCCAAATGGTACTCCATCTGGCGGCGCATATTAATGATTCAAAAAGCATGTTTAATGAAGTGACATTAGACTCCGAATTATATGAGTTATACATAATTACATTGTGACTGAAATAATAGGCCTTAAAACTATATATACCATGCTAAGTCATGTATACACAAAAGTAATAATGCGATATATATTGAAAACGTTCAAAAAACATTAATAATGAGAAAAATGTCTTTTTTGGCATCCTGATGACCTCGAATGGCAATAACATTTCCGAGAGTCTTGATCTTAGGGTCGTTTTAGGGTGATCTTGAGAATTTCAACATAATCTGAAACCAAAAGTTATTTACCGCCAAATGGTACTCCATTTGGCAGCACATCTTTTTGATATAAAAAGCGTGTTTAATGAAGTGACATTAGATTAAAAATGATTTGCGTTATACATAATTACATTGTGAGTGAAATAATAGGCCTTAAAATAATATGTACCATGCTAAGTCGTGCATACAAAAAGAAATAACATGATAGAAATTTAAATTGGTCAAAAGATCATCTAAAATTAAACAAAAAAAGAGGAGGCGTCATTTCGAAAATTATTTGGGACAAACAGCCTACGGTGGTTTGCCAATGGATAGATCTCGAAAAAATACACGATTTAAAAAAATGGCGACTAAATCGGAACTACGAGTCAAAAGATACGATAGATCTAACATTTTGGCCAAAGACGAAAAACACCAAGCACCACGAACCGTCGGTAGTATTTGGTGAGTGATGTGAATTATTGAGGAAATATGTCTTTTCTGAAATCTAGAAGACCTCGAATGGCAAGAACGTTCAGAGAGTCTTGCTCGTTGGGCCGTTTTAGTGTGATCCTGAGAATTTTTGCACAATCTGAAACTAAAGGTTATACGCCGCCAAATGGTACTCCATCTGGCGGTGCATATTAATGATTTAAAAAGAATGTTTAATGAAGTGACATTAGACTCCAAATTATATGAGTTATACATAATTACATTGTGAGTGAAATAATATGCCTTAATGTGACAACCCGAAAATTTCCAACCAAATTTAAACTTTAATCTTTATATGTTTCCGACACGATAAGCAATATTTGTTAAGTTAAATTTCAAGAATTTTAAACTATGTTCATACATTCATTCAACCTCGACCAAGTTCCAACGATTCACGAACCATTAAACGAATATGATTATATATGCATATGTGTATATATATTATAACTTGAAACGTAAACAAAATATTAGATTAAATACTTTATATAATTGTATCTGTTTCAAAATTTTTATCAATGGAATTAGAAGATAAGATTAAATGATTGAATTATCAGATATATTGAATTATGATTACAAGTCTCTGTTGAAAGGCCCACGTTGATTTGAGAAATCTTTCCATTTTAACAATATTTGGAAAATGGTAAAGTGATTTATAAATAAGAACAAATTGTCAATCATTGAGAACTAGACAAAGGATAGTGGAAGATTGAATCTCATAAAGACTCGATTGATCTATTTAGTTTCAAACGTACAAAAACGTTTTCAGTTTAAAAAGAACTTTATTATTAAAACGTATATAACTTTTATAAATATCTATAACCACTTTTGACAACTCATTACTTAACTAGTATGATAAAGATAACGATATTTATATTTTATTTTATTAAATATATATAACGATTTAAATTAATATTATATATATTTATACGCGTATTATACGTACATAGTTTTATACTTTTACTATACTTAAACTTTACCTTTACTTTATTTTTACTTTACTTTAACTTTAATAA
Organism: Rutidosis leptorrhynchoides; assembly: GCF_046630445.1. Lineage (NCBI taxonomy): Eukaryota > Viridiplantae > Streptophyta > Magnoliopsida > Asterales > Asteraceae > Rutidosis > Rutidosis leptorrhynchoides. The sequence continues at coordinate 408,181,677 of NC_092337.1, read as the reverse complement.
TTCACTTTAATAATTTATACTTTAATAATTCACTTTAATAATTCATATTTTAATAATTCACTTTAATAATTCATACTTTAATAATTCACTTTAATAATTCATACTTTAATAATTCACTTTAATAATTCATACTTTAATAATTCACTTTAATAATTCATACTTTAATAATTCACTTTAATAATTCATACTTTAATAATTCACTTTAATAATTCAAAAATCTATTATAAATAGAATTCAATAGGTTTCATTATTTCATAGAAACTTGAAAATATTTTTCTCTAAACTCTCTCAATCGATTTACATATATATATTTACTCCGTATTATTTCAAGATATTATTAGTATACATAAAATATTACGACGGAGTGCTGTCCGAGTGATTTCGAAGTTGCTTTTCGAGTGGGATAGGATTAAGGAAATTATGGGTTATAGCTATGGAGGTGATTGAGTATGGTTCATGAGTATGCTCATGAGGTCAATATAGTGTTTATCATTTCCGTTGCGTCTACGTACCTTTCCTGCAATATTGAATCTCAATATTGATACGTGAGTACTCATAATTTAACTTTTACATACTAATAGTGTATGCCTGACTAGTGCTCGAGTATTTAGGATTATGCATGCTTGTACTTTTGATATTGCCCTTAGACAGGTTAGGTTGAATCTTAAATTAGTTACACTTGCGGTTGAGATAAGGTATAAGATATGCATGTCCTTGGAAAGCTAGCGAAAAATTCAGAACTTTTCGTTTAGATATCGAATGGTTTTGATGAACGGATTAGAAGTTATAATGAATTGAAATTTCGATATTTTTATTAAAAAATGATTATTATCATCGTCGTTTTTATCATCATTCTAGTTTTATCTTATTATTATCATTATTATTATCTTTATCAATAAAAGGGATTTATCATTAAAAATGTTATTTTTTTTATTATTACTATCGTTATTATCGTTAAAGTTATAATTAGTATTATTATTATTATTATTATTATTGGTATTATTATTATTATTATCATTATTAATATATATATCATTATTTAAAAATGGTTATTTTTATTATTATTATTACTATATTATCATTAAGATAATTATTAGTATTATCGTTAATAATGTCATAGTAACTATCATTATTAATATTAGTGTAATTAAAACAAATATTTGTAACACCTAATTATTTTGATTACTATTATTATCATTATTATGAACACGATATAAAAGACGATTAAAAGCTATTAAACGAAACGATTAGGAAATAATGGGTAAGAGTATCATGATGAAATTAAAATATTATAAGATATTGATTTAGATAAAATTATCGTTCTTATTATTTTCATCATTACTATTATTATTAAAAGTATCGTTAGTATTAAAACTATCATTTTGACAAAAATTATCATTTTAATAGAAATGTCATTGTTACTATAAAATATCATTATTATTATTATTTTAAATAGAATTATTATTTTAAAGATAATATTAAAAATTATTGTAAATATTAAAGTTATCATAATTAGAATTATCGTTTTATCATAATATCATCTTAGTAATTATAAATATTGATATTTTTATAATAATAATTATTATTACAAAATAATACAACTTTTACTTACTAACATTATAGATATTATTTTATCAAATAAATATGTGATACAAACATATTTTACTACGTGTAATAACTTACTTTAATAATACCTATCATATTATCTTTATGATATTAAATGAACCATATAAATTTTATTACTTAATATATATAAAAGTATATTTTATTATATAAATTTAATATAAAATTTTATTTATTAATAAATAAATTATATTATTTACTCTAATAAATCTTTTAAAAATATTTAAAAATATAAAACGACGATATTTAAACTATATATTAATCATGTATAGATTTTTGGAAATTATTTTGAGTCAAATTTACTTTTGTTGACTTTTGCATATTAGACAAATTTGACCAACACATAAATATATATAATTAATTTAGGTTCGTGAATCCGAGGCCAACCTTGCACTTGTTCAATGACGTTATATGTATTTTTACTACGAAATACAGTATGGTGAGTTTCATTTGCCTTTTTACCCTTTATATTTTTGGGACTGAGAATACATGCGCTTTTATAAATGTTTGACGAAATAGACACAAGTAATTGAAACTACATTCTATGGTTGAATTATCGAAATCGAATATGCCCCTTTTTATTAAAGTCTGGTAATCTAAGAATTAGGGAACATACAACCTAATTGACGCGAATCCTAAAAATAGATCTATTGGGCCTAACAAACCCCATCCAAAGTACCGGATGCTTTAGTACTTCGAAATTTATATCATGTCCGAAGGAGGATCCCGGAATGATAGGGGATATTCTTATATGTATCTAGTTAATGTCGGTTACCTGGTGTTCACCATATGAATGATTATTTTTGTCTTTATGCATGGGACGTATATTTATGAGAACTGGAAATGAAATTCTTGTGGTCTATTAAAATGATGAAAATAAATGATTATGATAAACTAATGAACTCACCAACCTTTTGGTTGACACTTTAAAGCATGTTTATTCTCAGGTGTTAAAGAAATCTTCCGCTGTGTATTTGCTCATTTTAAAGATATTACTTGGAGTCTTTCATAGCATATTTCGAAGAACGTTGCATTCGAGTCATTGAGTTCATCAAATATTATTAAATCAATTTATAGTTGGATAGTGGATATTATGAAATAGTATGCATGCCTGTCAATTTTCGATGTAAAGAAAGATTGTCTTTTAAAAAGGAATGCAATGTTTGTATAATGTATCATATAGAGGTCAAATACCTCGCAATGTAATCAACTATTGTGAATCGTTTATAATGTATATGAACGGGTCCTTTCAGTTGGTATCAGAACGGTGGTCTTAGTGAACCAGGTCTGCATTAGTGTGTCTAACTAATAAGTCGATAGGATGCATTAGTGAGTTTGGACTTCGACCGTGTCTGCATGTCAAAAGTTTTGCTTATCATTTTGTGTCAAAAATTAACTACTTATCATCATCAGGAAATTACCTGCTTATCATTTTAAGTCTAAGACACGTCTTGCTGCATTGATTGCATGAATAGTGTATAGACAAAAAATCATATCTTAGCATATCTGCTAAATCATATCTTATAGTATCTGTTACTTTAAATTTTGCCTGACATATCCCGCAAAGTCCTCCGTAATCTACGAAATCTTTTGATATATATATATATATATATATATATATATATATATATATATATATATATATATATTCTATGTAATTAGAATACCATCCGTTAGCCAAAATCATTTCATATCGAAAAAAAATTCTTTATCCAATCGTACGAAATGGAATTCGTCATCAGTTCAAGTCACTCAGATTTCGAAATGGAATCCCATTCAAGCTCCAAAAGCAGTGTGACCGGAATAGATCAACCAATCAGTCATCACCTATTCTGGATGAATTGGGGATGGGTTCGTAGCCTCCTCAATCATTGGAGACAAGAAGAAGGTGATCCCTTCCATCAACCACATTGCCCTCTTGACGAAGAACCTGAAGCACTTACCGGTGAACCTTTCCGAAATACCATGTTCTCGCTCATTTCCAGAGTATCTCGTCACGATTATATATTACATCAAATTTTAGATTTTATTTATTCGCTCGTCCGAACCGAAAATCACCCCGGTGTAATAGAAGAAGTCAACGAGCTTCGCGCTCGGGTAGTGGATTTGGAGAATATGGTGCAGAGATTACAAACACCAGCAGTAGCATCAGCAGCATAACCAGTACCACCATCATCAACGCCAAGAGTACCATTACCACCTCCAACCACAACCGCGTCGTAAACCTCAACTTCACAATCTGTCCCACGAGCATCAACGTCATACGCACCACAGATACCAAGGAGTACCAACAACAATAACTGACGAAGTATTAATTCATAACTTCATTGAAGAAACATTCCACGGTGATTATGTAATCTCTAAAGTCTTAGAGATTATCTAATCTAGCCCTAACCATAAATCAGTTAAGCGAACCAAAATGATAGAAGGAAGAGTAGAAACCCTGACAAAAATGGTGTGTGATTAACAAGCTAAACTTACTTTACCAACAACATCAACAGTACCGTCAGCGTTACCAGCATCGTCAGTACAGTCAACATCCGAATCAACAACACCGATAACATCACAAACTCCGTCAGTTCAAGAATCACTGTGGACATCATTACGAATCAATAACGTGTATATTGTATCAACGAGTTATGAAGAATTAACTCATTCCCTCTGAAGAAATTATATGTATTATATATATATATATATATATATATATATATATATATATATATATTTTGAAATAAATCTTTCCGTGCTAAGCTATTGTGTGTGAATCTTAACTACTCGGTTAATTCATATTACAAATATGCAATAATGTACGTCCTTCTGCTGCAACTTAACCAGTGTTAACTACAATCTCTGTCGCAATTCAACAAATTCCAATTCATAATAAATCAAGTATATATTTGATTTTACACTTTCATCATCAATGTACCCGAAACTTTTCAGATAAGATCATTCGTACTTTGCGAAATTCACAAGAATTCCACGAACCGAACATCATACATCAACAAATAACAAACTATTGATTCATAATTTCAATGTCATTAAAGAAATACTGCGTAAAAGTTATGTACTTTTTAAAGCCTTTAGGGATTATTCAATTCTAGTTTCAACCGTAAATCAAATGAGTTTAATTTAACATTAACTCATTAAATCTATGTTACATCTGAAGAAAATATACATATATATATTTTCATAAAGACTGTAATAAAATTCTTTTGTACAAAATATTAATTGTGAAATTTTTTTTAACGGGTTGGTAATACCCGAGAGATATATAAATTCACAAATAATATGTTACATTATTCGAATTTGATTCAGCAAATCATCCATTATACTCCCTACTTTCACAACAATATACATTCTTTTATAGAAATCAAAACAACCATACTCATTCAAAATTTAATTACATATTCTGATTTTGAAATCTCAAAATTCAACTCGAGATATGACCAAAATCAACACTCTTAGATCCTTACATCTTTCACAATCTATATTTTGACTTCAAAACTGTGTTAGAACATCAAATGTATGTTAACGATTACAATCCGTGTTCAAACCCTTCGAAAATTTCTGAAGACACTTCGAATGATTAGCAATCGAGATGATGATCCAACCACATGTTACCCACATTTATGTACCCGAAAAACTCTAGAAAACAAAGTAAAAGTTTAAACAACGTATCCGTGTCAGATTCTTTGGCATTTATTAGCAAAAATAACTTTGCGACTCCTATTCAAAGTAGCCAGTTTTGTCACAGCTTCAGCAAGTCAACTTCGACTTTTCAGTCAGACTAACCTTATTATAACCTTGAGATATACACCATCGTTACCAGGGAACCTTTTACATTCCACCACATTATTAGTAGATGTACCAACAACTTCATTACCCTTTGACTTTAGTAAAATGTCCCATTCTTATTGATTAAAAACGTTCCATATTAATTGATTTCGTTGCGAGGTTTTGACCTCTATATGAGACGTTTTTCAAAGACTGCATTCATTTTTAAAACAAACCATAACCTTTATTTCATAAATAAAGGTTTAAAAAGCTTTACGTAGATTATCAAATAATGATAATCTAAAATATCCTGTTTACACACGACCATTACATAATGGTTTACAATACAAATATGTTACATCGAAATCAGTTTCTTGAATGCAGTTTTTACACAATATCATACAAACATGGACTCCAAATCTTGTCCTTATTTTAGTATGCAACAGCGGAAGCTCTTACTAATCACCTGAGAATAAACATGCTTTAAACGTCAACAAAAATGTTGGTGAGTTATAGGTTTAACCTATATATATCAAATCGTAACAATAGACCACAAGATTTCATATTTCAATACACATCCCATACATAGAGATAAAAATCATTCATATGGTGAACACCTGGTAACCGACATTAACAAGATGCATATATAAGAATATCCCCATCATTCCGGGACACCCTTCGGATATGATATAAATTTCGAAGTACTAAAGCATCCGGTACTTTGGATAGGGTTTGTTAGGCCCAATAGATCTATCTTTTGGATTCGCGTCAATTAGGGTGTCTGTTCCCTAATTCTTAGATTCCCAGACTTAATAAAAAGGGGCATATTCGATTTCGATAATTCAACCATATAATGTAGTTTCAAGTACTTGTGTCTATTTTGTAAATCATTTATAAAACCTGCATGTATTCTCATCCCAAAAATATTAGATTTTAAAAGTGGGACTATAACTCACTTTCACAGATTTTTACTTCGTCGGGAAGTAAGACTTGGCCACTGGTTGATTCACGAACCTATAACAATATATACATATATATCAAAGTATGTTCAAAATATATTTACAACACTTTTAATATATTTTGATATTTTAAGTTTATTAAGTCAGCTGTCCTTGTTAGTAACCTACAACTAGTTATCCACAGTTAGATGTACATAAATAAATCGATAAATATTATCTTGAATCAATCAACGACCCAGTGTATACGTATCTCAGTATTGATCACAACTCAAACTATATATATTTTGGAATCAACCTCAACCCTGTATAGCTAACTCCAACATTCACATATAGAGTGTCTATGGTTGTTCCGAAATATATATAGATGTGTCGACATGATAGGTTGAAACATTGTATACGTGTCTATGGTATCTCAAGATTACATAATATACAATACAACTTGATTAAGTTATGGTTGGAATAGATTTGATACCAATTTTCACGTAGCTAAAATGAGAAAAATTATCCAATCTTGTTTTACCCATAACTTCTTCATTTTAAATCCGTTTTGAGTGAATCAAATTGCTATGGTTTCATATTGAACTCTATTTTATGAATCAAACAGAAAATGTATAGGGTTATAGTCGGAAAAATAAGTTACAAGTCGTTTTTGTAAAGGTAGTCATTTCAGTCGAAAGAACGACGTCTAGATGACCATTTTAGAAAACATACTTCCACTTTGAGTTTAACCATAATTTTTGGATATAGTTTCATATTCATAATAAAAATCATTTTCCCATAATAACAACTTTTAAATCAAAGTTTATCATTGTTTTTAATTAACTAACCCAAAACAGCCTGCGGTGTTACTACGACGGCGTAAATCCGGTTTTACAGTGTTTTTCGTGTTTCCATGTTTTAAATCATTAAGTTAGCATATCATATAGATATAGAACATGTGTTTAGTTGATTTTAAAAGTCAAGTTAGAAGGATTAACTTTTATTTGCAAACAAGTTTAGAATTAACTAAACTATGTTCTAGTGATTACAAGTTTAAACCTTTGAATAAGATAGCTTTATATGTATGAATCGAATGATGTTATGAACATCATTACTACCTCAAGTTCCTTGGATAAACCTACTAGAAATGAGAAAAATAGATCTAGCTTCAAAGGATCCTTGGATGGCTTGAAAGTTCTTGAAGCAGAATCATGACACGAAAACAATTTCAAGTAAGATTTCCACTCGAAATAAGATTGTTATAGTTATAGAAATTGAATTAAAGTTTGAATATGATTATTACCTTGTATTAGAAAGATAACCTACTGTAAGTAACAAAGGTTTCTTGATCTTGGATGATTACTTGGAATGGATTTAGAAAACTTGGAAGTAAACTTGCAATCTTGGAAGTATTCTTGATTTTATGAAACTAGAACTTTTAGAATTTATGAAGAACACTTAGAACTTGAAGATAGAACTTGAGAGAGATCAATTAGATGAAGAAAATTGAAGAATGAAAGTGTTTGTAGGTGTTTTTGGTCGTTGGTGTATGGATTACATATAAAGGATATGTAATTTTGTTTTCATGTAAATAAGTCATGAATGATTACTCATATTTTTGTAATTTTATGAGATATTTCATGCTAGTTGCCAAATGATGGTTCCCACATGTTTTAGGTGACTCACATGAGCTGCTAAGAGCTGATCATTGGAGTGTATATACCAATAGTACATACATCTAAAAGCTGTGTATTGTACGAGTACGAATACGGGTGCATACGAGTAGAATTGTTGATGAAATTGAACGAGGATGTAATTGTATGCATTTTTGTTAAGTAGAAGTATTTTGATAAGTGTCTTGAAGTCTTTCAAAAGTGTATGAATACATATTAAAACACTACATGTATATACATTTTAACTGAGCCGTTAAGTCATCGTTAGTCGTTACATGTAATTGTTGTTTTGAAACCTTTAGGTTAACGATCTTGTTAAATGTTGTTAACCCAATGTTTATAATATCAAAAGAGATTTTAAATTATTATATTATCATGATATTATGATGTACGAATATCTATTAATATGATATATATACATTAAATGTCGTTACAACGATAATCGTTACATATATGTCTCGTTTCAAAATCATTAAGTTAGTAGTCTTGTTTTTACATATGTAGTTCATTGTTAATATACTTAATGATATGTTTACTTATCATAATATCATGTTAACTATATATATAACCATATATATGTCATCATATAGTTTTTACAAGTTTTAACGTTCGTGAATCACCGGTCAACTTGGGTGGTCAATTGTCTATATGAAACCTATTTCAATTAATCAAGTCTTAACAAGTTTGATTGCTTAACATGTTGGAAACACTTAATCATGTAAATAATAATTTCATTTAATATAAAACATGGAAAAGTTCGGGTCACTACAGTACCTACCCGTTAAATAAATTTCGTCCCGAAATTTTAAGCAGTTGGAGGTGTTGACGTATCTTCTGGAAATAAGTGCGGGTATTTCTTCTTCATCTGATCTTCTCATTCCCAGGTGAACTCGGGTCCTCTACGAGCATTCCATCGAACCTTAACAATTGGTATCTTGTTTTGTTTAAGTCTTTTAACCTCACAATCCATATTTCGACGGGTTCTTCGATGAATTGAAGTTTTTCGTTGATTTGGATTTCGTCTAACGGAATAGTGAGATCTTCTTTAGCAAAACATTTCTTCAAATTCGAGACCCGGAAAGTGTTATGTACAGCCGCGAGTTGTTGAGGTAACTCAAGTCGGTAAGCTACTGGTCCGACACGATCAATAATCTTGAATGGTCCAATATACCTTGGATTTAATTTACCTCGTTTACCAAATCGAACAACGCCTTTCCAAGGTGAAACCTTAAGCATGACCATCTCTCCAATTTCAAATTCTATATCTTTTCTTTTAATGTCGGCGTAGCTCTTTTGTCGACTTTGGGCGGTTTTCAACCGTTGTTGAATTTGGATGATCTTCTCGGTAGTTTCTTGTATTATCTTCGGACCCATAATCTGTCTATCCCCCACTTCACTCCAACAAATTGGAGACCTGCACTTTCTACCATAAAGTGCTTCAAATGGCACCATCTCAATGCTTGAATGGTAGCTGTTGTTGTAGGAAAATTCTGCTAACGGTAGATGTCGATCCCAACTGTTTCCGAAATCAATAACACATGCTCGTAGCATGTCTTCAAGCTTTTGTATCATCCTTTCGCTTTGCCCATCAGTTTGTGGATGATAGGCAGTACTCATGTCTAGACGAGTTCCTAATGCTTGCTGTAATGTCTGCCAGAATCTTGAAATAAATCTGCGATCCCTATCAGAGATAATAGAGATTGGTATTCCATGTCTGGAGATGACTTCCTTCAAATACAGTCGTGCTAACTTCTCCATCTTGTCATCTTCTCTTATTGGCAGGAAGTATGCTGATTTGGTGAGACGATCAACTATTACCCAAATAGTATCAAAACCACTTGCAGTCCTTGGCAATTTAGTGATGAAATCCATGATAATGTTTTCCCATTTCCATTCCGGGATTTCGGGTTGTTGAAGTAGACCTGATGGTTTCTGATGCTCAACTTTGACCTTAGAACACATCAAACATTCTCCTACGTATTTAGCAACATCGGCTTTCATACCCGACCACCAAAAATGTTTCTTGAGATCCTTGTACATCTTCCCCGTTCCAGGATGTATTGAGTATCTGGTTTTATGAGCTTCTCTAAGTACTATTTCTCTCATATCTCTAAATTTTGGTACCCAAATCCTTTCAGCCCTATACCGGGTTCCGTCTTCCCGAATATTAAGATGCTTCTCCGATCCTTTGGGTATTTCATCCTTTAAATTTCCCTCTTTTAAAACTCCTTGTTGCGCCTCCTTTATTTGAGTAGTAAGGTTAGTGTGAATCATTATATTCATAGATTTTACTCGAATGGGTTCTCTGTCCTTTATGCTCAAGGCACTGGCTACCACATTTGCCTTCCCTGGGTGGTAACGAATCTCAAAGTCGTAATCATTCAACAATTCAATCCACCTACGCTGCCTCATATTTAGTTGTTTCTGATTAAATATGTGTTGAAGACTTTTGTGGTCGGTATATATAATACTTTTGACCCCATATAAGTAGTGCCTCCAAGTCTTTAATGCAAAAACAACCGCGTCTAATTCCAAATCATGCGTCGTATAATTTTGCTCGTGAATCTTCAATTGTCTAGACGCATAAGCAATCACCTTCGTCCGTTGCATTAATACACAACCGAGACCTTGCTTTGATGCGTCACAATAAATCACAAAATCATCATTCCCTTCAGGCAATGACAATATAGGTGTCGTAGTTAGCTTTTTCTTCAATAATTGAAACGCCTTCTCTTGTTCATCCTTCCATTCAAATTTCTTCCCTTTATGCGTTAATGCAGTCAAGAGTTTTGCTATTTTGGAGAAATCTGGGATGAATCTTCTGTAGTAACCAGCCAATCCTAAAAATTGACGTATATGCTTCGGAGTTTTTGGGGTTTCCCACTTTTCAACGGTTTCGATCTTTGCCGGGTCCACCTGGATACCTTCTTTATTCACTATGTGACCGAGGAATTGAACTTCTTCCAACCAAAATGCACACTTTGAAAACTTAGCGTACAGTTTTTCTTTCCTCAATACTTCTAGCACTTTTCTCAAATGTTCTTCGTGCTCTTGATCATTCTTTGAGTAAATAAGTATGTCATTGATGAAAACAATGACAAACTTGTCAATATATGGCCCACACACTCGGTTCATAAGGTCCATGAACACAGCTGGTGCGTTAGTCAATCCAAACGGCATAACCATAAACTCGTAATGACCATAACGCGTCCTAAAAGCAGTCTTTGGAATATCATCTTCTTTCACCCGCATTTGATGATACCCGGAACGTAAGTCAATCTTTGAATAAATAGACGAGCCTTGTAGTTGATCAAATAAGTCGTCGATTCTCGGTAGTGAGTAGCGGTTCTTGATGGTAAGTTTGTTCAACTCTCGGTAGTCGATACGCAACCTGAATGTACCATCTTTCTTCTTGACAAACAAAAACAGGAGCTCCCCACGGTGATGTGCTTGGTCGAATGAAACCACGTTCTAAAAGTTTTTGTAATTGACTTTGCAGTTCTTTCATTTCGCTGGGTGCGAGTCTGTAAGGAGCACGAGCTATTGGTGTAGCTCCTGGTACAAGATCTATTTGAAATTCAACAGATCGATGTGGAGGTAGTCCCGGTAATTCTTTCGAAAATACATCGGGAAATTCTTTTGCGACGGGAACATCATTGATGCTCTTTTCTTCACTTTGTACTTTCTCGACGTGTGCTAGAACTGCATAGCAACCTTTTCTTATTAGTTTTTGTGACTTCAAATTACTAATAAGATGTAGCTTCATGTTGCCCTTTTCTCCGTACACCATTAAGGGTTCTCCTTCTTCTCGTACAATACGAATTGCATTTTTATAACATACGATCTCTGCTTTCACCTTCTTCAGCCAGTCCATGCCAACTATTACATCAAAACTCCCTAACTCTACTGGTATCAAATCAATCTTAAATATTTCGCTACCCAGTTTAATTTCTCGATTCCGGCATATATTATCTGCTGAAATTAATTTACCGTTTGCTAATTCGAGTAAAAATTTACTATCCAATGACGTCAATGGACAACTTAATTTAGCACAAAAATCTCTACTCATATAGCTTCTATCCGCACCCGAATCAAATAAAACGTAAGCAGATTTATTGTCAATAATAAACGTACCCGTAACAAGCTCCGGGTCTTCCTGTGCCTCTGCCGCATTAATATTGAAAACTCTTCCGCGGTCTTGTCCATTCGTGTTCTCCTGGTTCGGGCAATTTCTAATAATGTGGCCCGGTTTTCCACATTTATAACAAACTACATTGGCATAACTTGCTCCGACACTACTTGCTCCGCCATTACTCGTTCCGACACCATTTGTTCCTTTCGTTCTGTTAACCCCTGGTCCGTAGACCTCACACTTCGCCGCGCTATGACCATTTCTTTTACACTTGTTGCAAAATTTGGTGCAGAACCCCGAGTGATACTTTTCACACCTTTTGCATAGCTGCTTCTGATTGTTGTTGTTGTTGCGGTTGTTATTGTTATTGGGATGATTGTTGTAGTTGCTGTTGTTGTTGTTGTTGTTGTTGTTGTTGTTGTTGTTGTTGTTGTTGTTGTTGTTGTTGTTGTTGTTGTTATTGTTGGGCTGTTTGTTGTAGTTGCGATTGATGTTGCGATTGTTGGGATAATTGTTGCGATTATTATTGTAATTGCTGTTGTTGTTGTATTGGTGATTCTTATCACCGTTTTCCTCCCACTTTCTTTTGACTTGCTTCACATTGGCCTCTTCAGCCGTCTGTTCTTTAATTCTTTCCTCAATCTGGTTCACTAGTTTGTGAGCCATTCTACATGCCTGTTGTATGGAGGTGGGCTCGTGTGAACTTATATCTTCTTGGATTCTTTCCGGTAATCCTTTCACAAATGCGTCGATCTTCTCTTCCTCATCTTCGAACGCTCCCGGACACAATAGGCACAATTCTGTGAATCGTCTTTCGTACGTGGTAATATCAAATCCTTGGGTTCATAACCCTCTAAGTTCTGTTTTGAGCTTATTGACCTCGGTTCTGGGACGGTACTTCTCGTTCATCAAGTGCTTGAATGCTGACCACGGTAGTGCGTAAGCATCATCTTGTCCCACTTGTTCTAGATAGGTATTCCACCATGTTAACACAGAACCTGTGAAGGTATGCGTAGCGTACTTCACTTTGTCCTCTTCAGTACGCTTACTTATGGCAAACACCGATTCGACTTTCTCGGTCCACCGTTTCAATCCGATCGGTCCTTCGGTTCCATCAAATTCCAAAGGTTTGCAGGCAGTGAATTCTTTGTAGGTGCATCCTACACGATTTCCTGTACTGCTAGATCCAAGGTTATTGTTGGTATGTAGCGCAGCCTGTACTGCGGCTATGTTTGAAGCTAGAAAAGCACGAAATTCCTCTTCACTCATATTCAAGGTGTGTCGAGTAGTCGGTGCCATTTCCTTCAAAATAGTCAAATGAAACGAGTTAATCATATAGAATATCAAGAGTAGTCAATAGTATTTCGTAGCGTAATATGAACTTATTTATAAAAGCTCTTTCTTCATATTAGCGTTTTATACTTTTTAATTCGAGTAGTACCTACCCGTTAAGTTCATACTTAGTAGCTAACATACCATTTCAACTACTACAATTCTATATGAAAAACTTATCACAACCAAAAAAAAAATATATATATATCATATTCAAACCTTTATACAATAACTTGCAAACTTACAATACCGCTATTTTACATATAGCATGAAATATAGCACATAAAACTTTGATACAAAGTAGTTGCGAAGATAATTCTAGTTAATAAATAAGGCGTTCAGCAAAGGCAACAAAGACACGTAATTCATACGTCCGGAAACAAGTCATGCATTCTGGTTTTACTAATACTACTTCCCATCCTTGGTCTTGCGGAATGTAACCGTTGTGACCGATAGTATGACAACGTGTTGTAACGTCGTCAAAAGGGCGAAGGTTACGTAATGACCAACAGTCTCGTAATAACCTAAAAACCTCATTTCTTACCCCAATTACCGACTCCGTCACTTGTGGGAACGTTTTATTTAATCGTTGTAGCCCGATGTTCTTTTTCTCACTTTGGTGAGAAGTGAACATTACTAACCCATAAGCATAACATGCTTCTTTATGTTGCATGTTAGCCGCTTTTTCTAAATCATGAAGTCCTATATTCGGATACATTGAGTCAAAATAATTTCTTAACCCGTTGCGTAAAATAGCATTTGGGTTCCCCGCAATATATGCGTCAAAGTAAACACATCGTAACTTATGGGTTTCCCAATGTGATATCCCCCATCTTTCAAACAAAAGCCTTTTATAAACCAAGGCATTCTTGGAACGTTCTTCGAATGTCTTACAAACTGATTTTGCCATAAATAGTTGTGCCGAGGAATTCTGATCGACTCTAGACAAGATTTCATCAATCATGTCTCCGGGTAGGTCTCTTAAAATATTGGGTTGTCTATCCATTTTGTGTTTTTATACTGTAAAATAGACAAGAGTTAGATTCATAAAAAAAATACTTATTAATACAAGTAATTTTTACATATATCATAAAGCATAAGCACACTATATTACATATATTACACCACACGAATACAACTATCTTATTCTGACTCGCTCGTTTCTTCTTCTTCGGTTTTGGTTCGTTTTGCCAAGTTTCTAGGAATATATGATGTTCCCCTAATATGAGCCGTTGTTTTCCACATTGGTTTAGAAAAACCTGGTGGTTTAGAGGTTCCCGGGTTACTGTCACAACTTAAGAAATACGGGTGTTGACGATACATATAAAGTTTATCGGGTTTGGAATCAAATTTCTCTATTTTTATGCCCTTTCCCTTATTGTTCTCTTTTGCCTTATTAAATTGTGTTGGGGTAATTTCTATAACATCATCGGAATCCTTGTCGGGATCCGATTCATCAGAGAATTGGTAATCCTCCCAATACTTTGCTTCCTTGGCGGAAACACCATTGACCATAATTAACTTTGGTCGGTTGGTTGAGGATTTTCTTCTACTTAACCGTTTTATTATTTCCCCCATTGATTCTATTTCTTCTTCCGGTTCCGACTCTTCTTCCAGTTCCTCTTCGGGAACTTGTGAATCAGTCAACGAATCATTCCAATTTACATTTGACTCTTCATTATTATTAGGTGAGTCAATGGGACTTGTTCTAGAGGTAGACATCTATCACATAATATCAAACGTGTTAAGAGATTAATATATCACATAATATTCACATGTTAAAAATATATAGTTTCCAACAAAATTTGTTAAGCAATCATTTTTCAAGTAAACACGGTCGAAGTCCAGACTCACTAATGCATCCTAACAAACTCGATAAGACACACTAATGCAAAATTCTGGTTCTCTAAGACCAACGCTCGGATACCAACTGAAATGTCCCGTTCTTATTGATTAAAAACGTTCCATATTAATTGATTTCGTTGCGAGGTTTTGACCTCTATATAAGACGTTTTTCAAAGACTGCATTCATTTTTAAAACAAACCATAACCTTTATTTCATAAATAAAGGTTTAAAAAGCTTTACGTAGATTATCAAATAATGATAATCTAAAATATCCTGTTTACACACGACCATTACATAATGGGTTACAATACAAATATGTTACATCGAAATCAGTTTCTTGAATGCAGTTTTTACACAATATCATACAAACATGGACTCCAAATCTTGTCCTTATTTTAGTATGCAACAGCGGAAGCTCTTAGTATTCACCTGAGAATAAACATGCTTTAAACGTCAACAAAAATGTTGGTGATTTATAGGTTTAACCTATATATATCAAATCATAACAATAGACCACAAGATTTCATATTTCAATACACAACCCATACATAGAGATAAAAATCATTCATATGGTGAACACCTGGTAACCGACATGAACAAGATGCATATATAACAATATCCCCATCATTCCGGGACACCCTTCGGATATGATATAAATTTCGAAGTACTAAAGCATCCGGTACTTTGGATGGGGTTTGTTAGGCCCAATAGATCTATCTTTAGGATTCGCGTCAATTAGGGTGTCTGTTCCCTAATTCTTAGATTACCAGACTTAATAAAAAGGGGCATATTCGATTTCGATAATTCAACCATAGAATGTAGTTTCAAGTACTTGTGTCTATTTTGTAAATCATTTATAAAACCTGCATGTATTCTCATCCCAAAAATATTAGATTTTAAAAGTGGGACTATAACTCACTTTCACAGATTTTTACTTCGTCGGGAAGTAAGACTTGGCCACTGGTTGATTCACGAACCTATAACAACATATACATATATATCAAAGTATGTTCAAAATATATTTACAACACTTTTAATATATTTTGATGTTTTAAGTTTATTAAGTCAGCTGTCCTTGTTAGTAACCTACAACTAGTTATCCACAGTTAGATGTACAGAAATAAATCGATAAATATTATCTTGAATCAATCCACGACCCAGTGTATACGTATCTCAGTATTGATCACAACTCAAACTATATATATTTTAGAATCAACCTCAACCCCGTATAGCTAACTCCAACATTCACATATAGAGTGTCTATGGTTGTTCCGAAATATATATAGATGTGTCGACATGATAGGTTGAAACATTGTATACGTGTCTATGGTATCTCAAGATTACATAATATACAATACAACTTGATTAAGTTATGGTTGGAATAGATTTGTTACCAATTTTCACGTAGCTAAAATGAGAAAAATTATCCAATCTTGTTTTACCCATAACTTCTTCATTTTAAATCCGTTTTGAGTGAATCAAATTGCTATGGTTTCATATTGAACTCTATTTTATGAATATAAACAGAAAAGGTATAGGTTTATAGTCGGAAAAATAAGTTACAAGTCGTTTTTGTAAAGGTAGTCATTTCAGTCGAAAAAACGACGTCTAGATGACCATTTTAGAAAACATACTTCCACTTTGAGTTTAACCATAATTTTTGGATATAGTTTCATGTTCACAATAAAAATCATTTTCTCAGAATAACAACTTTTAAATCAAAGTTTATCATAGTTTTTAATTAACTAACCCAAAACAGCCCGCGGTGTTACTACGACGGCGTAAATCCGGTTTTACGGTATTTTTCGTGTTTCCAGGTTTTAAATCATTAAGTTAGCATATCATATAGATATAGAACATGTGTTTAGTTGATTTTAAAAGTCAATTTAGAAGGATTAACTTTTATATGCGAACAAGTTTAGAATTAACTAAACTATGTTCTAGTGATTACAAGTTTAAACCTTTGAATAAGATAGCTTTATATGTATGAATAGAATGATGTTAGGAACATCATTACTACCTCAAGATCCTTGGATAAACTTACTGGAAATGAGAAAAATAGATCTAGCTTCAAAGGATCCTTGGATGGCTTGAAAGTTCTTGAAGCAGAATTATGACACGAAAACAATTTCAAGTAAGATTTCCCCTCGAAATAAGATTGTTATAGTTATAGAAATTGAATTAAAGTTTGAATATGATTATTACCTTGTATTAGAAAGATAACCTACTGTAAGTAACAAAGGTTTCTTGATCTTGGATGATTACTAGGAATGGATTTAGAAAACTTGGAAGTAAACTTGCAATCTTGGAAGTATTCTTGATTTTATGAAACTAGAACTTTTGGAATTTATGAAGAACACTTAGAACTTGAAGATAGAACTTGAGAGAGATCAATTAGATAAAGAAAATTGAAGAATGAAAGTGTTTGTAGGTGTTTTTGGTCGTTGGTGTATGGATTAGATATAAAGGATATGTAATTTTGTTTTCACGTAAATAAGTCATGAATGATTACTCATATTTTTGTAATTTTATGAGATATTTCATGCTAGTTGCCAAATGATGGTTCCCACATGTGTTAGGTGACTCACATGGGCTGCAAAGAGCTGATAATTGGAGTGTATATACCAATAGTACATATATCTAAAAGCTGTGTATTGTACGAGTACGAATACGGGTGCATACGAGTAGAATTGTTGATGAAATTGAACGAGGATGTAATTGTAAGCATTTTTGTTAAGAAGAAGTATTTTGATAAGTGTCTTGAAGTCTTTCAAAAGTGTATGAATACATATTAAAACACTACATGTATATACATTTTAACTGAGTCGTTAAGTCATCGTTAGTCGTTACATGTAATTGTTGTTTTGAAACCTTTAGGTTAACGATCTTGTTAAATGTTGTTAACCCAATGTTTATAATATCAAAAGAGATTTTAAATTATTATATTATCATGATATTATGATGTACGAATATCTATTAATATGATATATATACATTAAATGTCGTTACAACGATAATCGTTACATATATGTCTCGTTTCAAAATCATTAAGTTAGTAGTCTTGTTTTTTCATATGTAGTTCATTGTTAATATACTTAATGATATGTTTACTTATCATAATATCATGTTAACTATATATATAACCATATATATGTCATCATATAGTTTTTACAAGTTTTAACGTTCGTGAATCACCGGTCAACTTGGGTGGTCAATTGTCTATATGAAACCTATTTCAATTAATCAAGTCTTAACAAGTTTGATTGCTTAACATGTTGGAAACACTTAATCATGTAAATGACAATTTCATTTAATATATATAAACATGGAAAAGTTCGGGTCACTACATTTAGCCTCTCCAAAAATTCATTATAATTATTTATTGAAACCCCATCATTTACTCATTCGCATCTTGTAATGAGAATTGCCATACGAATCATTGGGAATTAGCAATCAGTATTTTAAAATCTCGCAGCATGTCTACGCCAACAGTTATATGTGTATATATAACGTCTATCTTCTAGACTTAATTTGAATGTGAAGTTTCTGAAAAACACTCCGAACTACGAATTGGTTCTCCGAAAATGGAAAAAATGCTGATGAAGTAGCAAAAACTATAAACGACTTTAAACGGTAAAAGCTGGATGATAATGATGAAATGTGCTGGCAAAGCGCAGAAAAAGAGAAGTTTTGGAACTGGAAAACGGATTGAGCAAAGTAGGAAGGAGGCTGTGGACAAATTACAAAGACTGAACCTGACTTCAAAGGATCCAAATGATTCAGTACCTGCTGAAGTCATTAACGAATACGTTGCTCCTGACTCTAAACCCCTGCGGACAATATTCTTCATCATCCTCTGATATTAGAAATTCTAAAATATCATCATATCTTTCATTATAAATATCCTCCATATTTCTGAAGATATTTTCTTAATTTTTCTTATTTGAAATAATTTACCTCTTCGCGCTATCTGTATTACATCATAAAAGAAACTATTTTAGTTTCTAAATTCTGAAACATTCAAGTTTAAAATAGGAATATTTTGAAGTAGTGTTGGGAACTGAAGCATGAATTAGTATAATATAATGACACTTGATCCACGTGATTATATTAT
This sequence comes from Rutidosis leptorrhynchoides, assembly GCF_046630445.1. Taxonomy (NCBI): domain Eukaryota; kingdom Viridiplantae; phylum Streptophyta; class Magnoliopsida; order Asterales; family Asteraceae; genus Rutidosis; species Rutidosis leptorrhynchoides. Next base: position 408,162,245 of record NC_092337.1, on the reverse strand, counting down.
AGTAAGTCATGCTGAGTTTCTAAATGGAACGTGATGATTCACAGATCATAACATCATCATGTGCCATGTTATACGACTCTTGTATTCTATTTAACCTCTAAAATATCAAGAAAATATTTCTTGATGATTCGGCCTTTTCCAAGGTATTCTAGTAATTTGACAAGTCAAGATCGTGCCATCACAATTTCCTTCCTAGAACATTAACAATGTTCATTCCGAAATTCATATCTGTGAATTCTGAACCATTACAAGCGGTGCTTAATCGCAAGAAGAAGAAACGAAAGGACAAAACTCCAAAATAGAAATTGGGGTATAAATTGCAGCAAATAAAAGAGAGCATTAACTGTGAATGATAATGATTATAGAAGACAGAAGCAGAGACTTTGAAATATAAGGGAACATATAAAGCCCAACGATAAACCAGAAATTATAAACCATATATATCGATGCATATAGCAATATAAAGACACGGGAGAACTAGAGACACTATAAACCCAAGAGTATAGTAGAAGTAAATAGATTCTTCCGACGATAGATGAAAAAGAAGAATGACCGATATGAAAGTTAGAAGTATATCGAGAATCAGAACTGGATGGAGCATATTGATGAATACTTTAAAATATGAGTTGAGGGGGAAAGAATAGAAGGTGATGAAACATGACTAGGAACTTAGAAATCAACAGATTTAACTGACACAATGGCGGAATAAGTGAATCAAACTCTCTAGTGAATAGGTTAAGTTTTTTTTTTTGATTAATTTAGTCAAACCACAACTAAATCAAGTGTGATTAGATCAACACCTAGAGCTATTATTAACCACCTGGGGGATTTGGACTGAGAGAGAATCGGAGGAGCTCACTAGATCTGAGTGTGTGTAACAAATGAGAGGCTTAACCTAAAATGAAGAACATAAGACTTTATATACCCCTGCTGTTGACTCACCCATACGATTCATTCATCACACGTACGAGTTAGCTTCATCAGTCGTACGGGTAATCACTCACTCGTGTCTTCTCATTTAGGTTGTAATTGTGACTTAGCTCAGCATAAACCGTGCGTATGAGCCTGTCAGCCGTACTAGTGAGGCTTCGCTCGTACGTCTGACTAAGTCTAGCATAGTCAAACATCTAAATCTCATTCCTGCAGTTCCTGTAACCACATACAAACACGGATAGGATAATAACGAGCAATCATGGTGGCCTGTAAACTGTTGTACCTGCAATGGACGTGGGTAGATGTCTAGGGACTTGCATAAAATGCATCAACAGAAGGTGTGAGTTGTAAGGAAACAAAGGAGGTGAATTTATAAGAAAATATCTGACAGAACAATTAAAATGGACGATCGCATTTAAAGCGGATCCTAATTCCCTTGATTACAGGAGATTTAAATCATATTAAGAAGATTTTCTTCAAATCCATTGAAATCTGGGAATCAATCATATCTACGTCAAATGATAAGATGAATCTACACTTACTCATTTTACTCTTCTATGTTAGCTTCATTCGTACTCTTCATATAAATGGATTGTTTATCCAAATTATTCGCTGATGATAAAACTCTAATTTTCAGCCCGTATGCATCATGAAAACATACTTATATCATTCACGACCTTTCCACGCAAATTTCGGGACGAAATTTCTTTAACAGGTAGGTACTGTGACAACCTGGAAATTTCCAACCAAATTTAAACTTTAATCTTTATATGTTTTCGACACGATAAGCAATATTTGTTAAGTTAAATTTCAAGAATTTTAAACTATGTTCATACATTCATTCAACCTCGACCAAGTTCCAACGATTCACGAACCATTAAACGAATATGATTATATATGCATATGTGTATATATATTATAACTTGAAACGTAAACAAAATATTAGATTAAATACTTTATATGATTGTATATGTTTCAAAATGTTTATCAATGGAATTAGAAGATAAGATCAAATGATTGAATTATCAGATATATTGAATTATGATTACAAGTCTCTGTTGAAAGGCCCACGTTGATTTGAGAAATCTTTCCATTTTAACAATATTCGGAAAATGGTAAAGTGATTTATAAATAAGAACAAATTGTCAATCATTGAGAACTAGACAAAGGATAGTGGAAGATTGAATCTCATAAAGACTTGATTGATCTATTTAGTTTCAAACGTACAAAAACGTTTTCAGTTTAAAAAGAACTTTATTATTAAAACGTATATAACTTTTATAAATATCTAGAACCACTTTTGACAACTCATTACTTAACTAGTATGATAAAGATAACGATATTTATATTTTATTTTATTAAATATATATAACGATTTAAATTAATATTATATATATTTATACGCGTATTATACGTACATAGTTTTATACTTTTACTATACTTAAACTTTACCTTTACTTTATTTTTACTTTACTTTAACTTTAATAATTCACTTTAATAATTTATACTTTAATAATTCACTTTAATAATTCAAACTTTAATATTTCACTTTAATAATTCATACTTTAATAATTCACTTTAATAATTCATACTTTAATAATTCACTTTAATAATTCATACTTTAATAATTCACTTTAATAATTCAAAAATTTATTATAAATAGAATTCAATAGGTTTCATTATTTCATAGAAACTTGAAAATATTTTTCTCTAAACTCTCTCAATCGATTTACATATATATATTTACTCCGTATTATTTCAAGATATTATTAGTATACATAAAATATTACTACGGAGTGCTGTTCGAGTGATTTCGAAGTTGTTTTTCGAGTGGGATAGGATTAAGGAAATTATGGGTTATAGCTATGGAGGTGATTGAGTATGGTTCATGGGTATGCTCGTGAGGTCAATATAGTGTTTATCATTTTCGTTGCGTCTACGTACCTTTCCTGCAATATTGAATCTCAATATTGATACGTGAGTACTCATAATTTAACTTTTACATACTAATAGTGTATCCCTGACTAGTGCTCGAGTATTTAGGATTATGCATGCTTGTACTTTTGATATTGCCCTTAGACAGGTTAGGTTGTGTAACGACCCAGATTTTTCCAATCGTTTTATACTTATGAGATTAATATTTACATAAATTAAACCTTACCAACATGATAAGCAATCCAAATTGTTGAGACTTGTGTTTTTGAAAAGAGTTTTACACAACGTTTGACAGTCCAATTTGACCGATGATATCACGAACTATATAACATATGATAATTATACGTTTGTGTATATATATGTATTTATATATATTTAACATGATCTAAGGATGGTTTAACATCTCATTGTGTACTAATGACAATGAGTTATAAGTATATTTTGAAACTACTAACTTAAGTTTTCAAAACGATAACTATACGTAACATTCTTTGATATATATACTTATAACCTATAATGCTTATACATGTATCGTATATATAATGTATTTAATCACTTTTTAAGGACTTAAATACATAAAACAATATAAGTATGTACACAAAAGATAGCTATATTTGAATTCTCATTCCGTTTCCTTAAGATTTCTATACGTATATCTAGGGTATATGTACCCATATCATACCCAGCTTCTATATGTATTTACTATTGGTATATACACATCAAATCAACATCCTAATCAACATTATTACTGCCCTAGATATGAGGTAACTAGGATTTGTCAAGTAGCATGAATTATTAGTAAGAAAACAAAATTAGGAATCCTTTTCTTTCTTTATAAACTAAAAACGTTTTTATGAATGAACACCATATCTTCACTCCATTTTCTCATACCTACACCATAATTTCTCTCTCAAAATACTCCTAACTTCATACTTGATCATCTCCAAGCATTTTCCCCATCATTTAGCTTCAATTACAAGCCTTAAATACCATAAGAAAACTCTTTCAAGAACATATCAAAATAACCACCCATTTGAAGAAGTATACTTCCAACCTTTTGATCTAACTCCACCACTCTTTGATTCCAAGATTTTTTCTTATCTCTTACAGTAAATTTTTCCAAGTAACTTGAGGTAGTAACCTTGTTCATAATCTTGTTCGATTCATAATTATATAGCTATCTTATTTTATGTTGTAAAATTTTAACAACAAGAACATAGTTTGAATGATTTCAAACTTGTTTGCAAACTAAATAGATCCTTCTAACTTAACTTTTAAAACACTTCAAGACCTATAATATATCATAATGATATGCTAACTTAACAAGATATAACTTGGTTTTACAAAGAACACCTTAAAAACTGAATCTACGTCGTCGGAGTGCAACCGGGGGCTGTTTTGGGTTGGATAATTAAAAACCATCTTGAACTTTGAATTGGAAGTTCATGTTCTGGAAAAATGATATTTCTTATGAATATGTTCACACATAAAAATTTCATGGTTTAACTCAAAGTGTAAGTATTTTTAGAAAAATGATCATTAAATGTTATTTTTATGATGGAAAATGATAACTTTCATAAGTTTTACCAAAGTTTGACCTATAACTTGTGATTTCGAATACAAACTAAGGTATTTTCAGTTCATATTCTTAAAATTTGACTCGATCCAAGGAAGTGGCAAGTTGAACCAACAAAAACGGAGTTGTAATGAAGACTCTACGACTAAAACAAGATTGGGTATCCGAAGCTAGTTTAGCTACGAAAATATTTGGAGATAAAGTAAATTAATCATATCTTTTCTAATTAATATGATATTTTATATATAATTACTTATGATTTGATTTTATATATTTCAGGACCACCCGTAAACAACACGAGAAGATTAATCATAAGACCTCATGATTGTACGCAACACGTCATTTGACAACACGGTACTTTATGTACGCAACACGTCATTTGACAACATGGTACCATGGGTTGAGATTAATTCTGATCAATACGAATACGATGGGGTCTTTATTTATTTTATTGAGCAACTAATTGTGGACCACTAACATCGGACTGCTAACTACGGACTAAGAAAATATTAAAAGTATTATAAGTATATATATATATATATATATATATATATATATATATATATATATATATATATATATATATATATATATATATATATATAACGATTACTTGAAAAGAAAATATGTTGATATATTATATATATATATGGTTAGGTTCGTGATATCTATCGGAGACCAAGTCGAGTTAAATACCTTCAAGGCAAAAGTGAGTATATAGTCCCACTTTTAAACTCTAAATATTTCGGGATGAGAATACATGCATTTTATGATTTACGTTATGGACACAAGTGATAAAAAAATATATTCTACGTTGAGTTGTACCACTGGCATACTTCCCTGTAGCTTGGTAACTACTATTTACATGTGGTATTGTAAACGCGAATCCTGTTGATAGATCTATCGGGCCTGACAACCCCAACCGGACTGGACGACCAGTATTCAACGGTTGCACAGTACTTCGTTTCGGTGACTACACTTGGTACAGTGTAGTGAGATTTCATAATAAAGGGAATATGCGACGTTGATTAAATGTTAAGTATGGTTATCAAGTGCTCAACCACTTAGAATATTTTTATTAAAACGTTTATATATATGAAATCTTGTGGTCTATATTTATAACGCTGCTTGCATTAAACCTATATCTCACCAACTTTATGTTGACGTTTAAAGCATGTTTATTCTCAGGTTCCTAGAAGTCTTCCGCTGTTTAAATATATGTTAGAGAAACCATGTGCATGGAGTCATACATGTTTTATTCGAGGAAGCATTGCATTCAAAAAATCATCACCGTGTATTTATTTTGACTGCATTGTCAACGGAAGTATTCTTGTAAACTGTTATTTACGGTGATTGTCTATATGTAGAAATCATCAGATGTCGAAAACATTGAATTTTAAATATTCATTTATGGTATATCTTTTCAAAAGAATGCAATGTTTATAAAACGTATCATATAGAGGTCAAATGCCTCGCAATGTAATCATATGTTATTGTATTCGTCCCTATGGATTGGGTCGGGTCGTTTCATGTGGTATCAGAGCGGTGGTCTTAGCGAACCAGGTCTGCATTAGTGTGTCTAACTGATAAGTCGTTAGGTTGCATTAGTGAGTCTGGACTTCGACCGTGTCTGCATGTGAAAATTTTGCTTCTCATTTTGTGTTGAAAATCATCTACTTATCATCTGTAGGAAATTACCTGCTTATCATCTTAAGTCTAAACGCGTCTTACTGAATTCATTGCATGAATGGTGTATAGACAAAATTCATATCTTAGCGTATTTGCTAATTCATATCTACGCGTATCTGTTACTGTAAACTTTGTCTGACATATTCCGTAAATCCCTCCGTAATCTATGAGATCTTTTGTTCTATATATGTGGATATTCTATATAATTATTATACCACCCGATAGCCGGAAAATCATTTCATATCGAAAAATCCTTTATTCAATCATACGAAATGGAACTCGTCACTAGTTGAAGTCCCTCGGATTCCGATATGGAATACCACTCAAGCTCCGAAAGCAGTGTGACCGGAATGGATCAACCAATCAGTCATCATCTATTTTGGATGGAATGGGGATGGGTTCGTAGCCTCCTCAATCATTGGAGACAAGAAGAAGGTGATCCCTTCCATCCACCAAATTGCCCTCTTGACGATGAACCTGAAGTACTTACCGGCGAACCTGTTCGAGAAACCATTTTCTCTCTCATTTCCAGAGTATCTCGTCACGATTATATACTACATCAAATTCTAGATTTTATTTATCTGCTCGTCCGAACCGACAATCACCCCGGTGTAATAGAAGAAGTCAACGAGCTTTGCACTCGGGTAGTGGCTTTGGAGAATACGGTACGAAGGTTACAAACACCATCAGCAGCATCATTAGCATAACCAGTACCGTCAATAACATCAACATTGCAAGCCTCAATACCCTAAGCACCAGCAGCATCACCAGCATCAACGTTATCACCATCATCAACATCAACAGGATCATTACCACCACCAACAATCACATCCGCATCACACGCCTCAATATCACCATCCGTACCTCAGATATCAACGTCACACACACCATAGATACCAAGAAGTACCAACAACAACAAACGATGAAGTATTGATTCATAACTTCATTGGAGAAACATTCTATGGTAATTATGTAATCTCTAAAGACATAGAGATTACCTATTTCTGCCTTAACCATAAATCAGATGAGTGGACAGAAATGATAAAAGGAAGAGTAGAAACCCCAACAAGAATGATGCGTAAGGTACACGCTAGACTTGTTTTACCAACAGCATCAGCAGTACCCTTAGCCTCACCAACACAGTCAGTGATGTCAACATCGTTAGAATCGTCAGCAACTTTAACATCACAAGCTCCACCAGTTCAAGAATCACCGTGGACATCATCAATAACGCGTATATTGCATCAACGAGTTTTGAAGTATTAACTCATTCTTCTGAAGAATTTATATAAATATTTTATATATATGAATTCGGAAACCAAAATAAATCTTTTCGTACTAAGCTATTAAGTATGAATTGAAAAAGGGTAGATACTACTCGTATAAATTCATACTACAAATATGCAATGATGTACGTCCTTCATCAGCAACTTAATCATCGTTAACTACAATCCTTGTTTCAATTCAATGAATTTCGTTTTATAATAAACCAAGTGTATTATTCAATAATATGTTTGATTTTACACTTTCATCTTCAATGTACTCGAAGCTTACTGGGAAACAACATTCATATCTTGCGAAGTTAGCAAGAGTTCAATGAGTATCAGCATGATTCACTAAGGAAATATATATAAGAATAAATAATGAAGTATTGATCCATAACTTCATTAATATTCCGTGAAGAATATGTGGTTCCTAATCGTTTTAGAGATTACTTATTCTAGCTCAAACCGAAAATCAAATGAGTCTAATATTATATTGACTTATTAAATTCATGATTACATCTGAAGAAGATATATATGTACATATATTTTCATAAAGATTGTAATAAAATTCTCTGGTACAAAACATTACTTGTGAAATTTTTTTTAACGGGTAGGTAATACCTGAGAGATATATAAATTCACAATTAATATGATTATATTCTTCTACTCTGATTCAACAATCATCAACTATACTCACTACCTTCACAATAATATACATTCTTTCATAGAAATCAAAACAACCATTCTCATCCAAATTTGATTAAGACAAAACAAAATCCAAGTCAAGACTTAACAGAAGACATCACTCTTAGGACTCTTACATCTTTCAAAACTATACTTTGACTTCAAAACCATGCTAGAACATCATTCAATTCTTGGAACCGAGAAAAATGTTTGTATCATTCAAAGTCCTAAAACATCATATGTATATTAACAATTACAATCTATGATCAAACCCTTCGAAATTCCTGAAGACACTTCAAATAATGGACAATCGAGATGATGATCCAACCACACATTACCCGCAGTCTTGCACCTGAAAAGCTCTCGAAACCAAGGACATAATTTAACACGTATCTGCATTAAATCTTTTAGCATTTATTAGCAAAAATAACTTTGCGATTCCTTTTCAAAATAGCAAATTTTGTCACAGTTTCAGCAAGTCAACCTCGACTTTCCATTCGAAGTAGCCTTATTATAACCTGTAATACATACGATTACCCTTTTGTTACCAGGGAACCTTTTATATTCCACAACATTATCAGCAGATGTACCAGCAACTCGTTACCCCTTTGGCAGAATCAACAATTGGTATTTTGAAATCTCGCATCATTTCTATTTCGGCAGCTATATATATATACAACGTCTATCCACAAGAATTACATATTTCAAATGTGAAGTTTCTGAAAAATGCTCAAGTCTACGAATTAGTGCTATTAAGTTTTGGAAAAGACTGATAAAGTGGTAAAGACAGTAGACAACAATTACGGTCAGAAGTTTGACAAATAATAGATTGGAAAAGCTCGAATGAAAAATTTGGTACTGGAAAATGGATTGAGCAAAGTATAAAGGAGGTCATGGACAAATCACAATGACGAAATCTACTTTCAAAGGATTCAAATGATTCAGTGTCTGCTGAAACCGTTAGTAAGAACCTTACTCCTTATTCTAAACCTTCACAGACAGATTTTCCGCGTCATTCCCTGATCTTAGATATTCTAAGATATCATCTTATTTTTCATTATAAATATCTCCGATATTCCTGAAGATATATTCCCAACTATCCTCATCAAAAATCATTTATCTCTTCACAATATTTGCGTTACAACATAAAAGAAACTATGTTAGTTTCTAAATTCTGAAAAATTCGAGTTTAAAATATGAATGTTTTGAAGTAGTGTTGGAAACTGAAGCATGAATTAGTATAATATAATGACACTTGATCAACGTGATTATATTACAGTAATTCATGCTGAGTTTCTAAATGGAACATAATGATTCACAGATCATAACGTCATCATGTGCCATGTTACACAACACTTACATTCTACCCAATCTCCAAACATATTAAGAACATATCTCCTTGATAATTCTATCTCTTCGGACATTCTGGTAACTTACCAAATCAAGATCATTCAATTACTATTTCCTTCTTAGAACATTAACTATGTTTATTTCAAAATCCATACCTACGAATTCCGGACCATTATTCGCTTGACTCGAAGTCGGGAAGAGGAAACAGAAGTATGGAACTGTTGAATATAAAAGAAAATATAAAGCTCGACAACAACAAATAAATTACAAACTGTGTATATCAATATGTATTGCAACGTAAAGGCACGAGAGAATTAACAATACTATACCCCAAGGTAATAGTAGAAATAAATAAAATCCTCCGAAGGTAGATGAAAAAGAAGAATGACAGAGATGAAAGTTAAGAGTATATCCAGGATCAGTACTGGATGAAGCATACTGATAAATATTTTAAAGTATGAATTGAGGGAGGAAGAATAGAAGGTATGAGTTGTAAGGAAATGAAGGGAGGTGGATTTATAGTAAAAGATCTGACAGAGCAATCAAAATAGATGATCACATTTAAAGCAGATTCTAATTTCCTTGATTATCGAAGAATCAAATCTCATTATGAAGATTTTACTCCAAATCTCTTGAACTTGGAAATCAATCCTATCTATGTCAAAAGATATGACGAATCTATACCTACTCATTTCACCCTTTGGTGATAGCCTCACTCGTACTCTTCACAAAAATCAAATTGCTTTATCAATATTACTTGATGATAATAAAACTCTAATTTCCAACTCGTATACGTCATGAAAGCATACTTATTGTCAGCCATGACCATCCCATTCAAATTTCGGGACGAAATTTATTTAACGGGTAGGTACTGTAACGACCCGGATTTTTCCAATCGTTTTATACTTATGAGATTAATATTTACATAAATTAAACCTTACCAACATGATAAGCAATCCAAATTGTTGAGACTTGTGTTTTTGAAAAGAGTTTTACACAATGTTTGACAGTCCAATTTGACCGATGATATCACGAACTATATAACATATGATAATTATACGTTTGTGTATATATATGTATTTATATATATTTAACATGATCTAAGGATGGTTTAACATCTCATTGTATACTAATGACAATGAGTTATAAGTATATTTTGAAACTACTAACTTAAGTTTTCAAAACGATAACTATACGTAACATTCTTTGATATATATACTTATAACCTATAATGCTTATACATGTATCGTATATATAATGTATTTAATCACTTTTTAACGACTTAAATACATAAAAAAATATAAGTATGTTCACAAAAGATAGCTATATTTGAATTCTCATTCCGTTTCCTTGAGATTTCTATACGTATATCTAGGGTATATGTACCCATATCATACCCAGCTTCTATATGTATTTACTATTGGTATATACACATCAAATCAACATCCTAATCAACATTATTACTGCCCTAGATATGAGGTAACTAGGATTTGTCAGGTAGCATGAATTATTAGTAAGAAAACAAAATTAGGAATCCTTTTCTTTCTTTATAAACTAAAAACGTTTTTATGAATGAACACCATATCTTCACTCCATTTTCTCATACCTACACCCTCATTTCTCTCTCAAAATACTCCTAACTTCATACTTGATCATCTCCAAGCATTTTCCCCATCATTTAGCTTCAATTACAAGCCTTAAACACCATAAGAAAACTCTTTCAAGAACATCTCAAAATAACCACCCATTTGAAGAAGTATACTTCCAACCTTTTGATCTAACTCCACCACTCTTTGATTCCAAGATTTTTTCTTATCTCTTACAGTAACTTTTTCCAAGTAACTTGAGGTAGTAACCTTGTTCATAATCTTGTTCGATTCATAATTATATAGCTATCTTATTTTATGTTGTAAAATTTTAACAACAAGAACATAGTTTGAATGATTTCAAACTTGTTTGCAAACTAAATAGATCCTTCTAACTTAACTTTTAAAACACTTCAAGACCTATAATATATCATAATGATATGCTAACTTAACAAGATATAACTTGGTTTTACAAAGAACACCTTAAAAACTGAATCTACGTCGTCGGAGTGCAACCGGGGGCTGTTTTGGGTTGGATAATTAAAAACCATCTTGAACTTTGAATTGGAAGTTCATGTTCTGGAAAAATGATATTTCTTATGAATATGTTCACACATAAAAATTTCATGGTTTAACTCAAAGTGTAAGTATTTTTAGAAAAATGATCATTAAATGTTATTTTTATGATGGAAAATGATCACTTTCATAAGTTTTACCAAAGTTTGACCTATAACTTGTGATTTCGAATACAAACTAAGGTATTTTCAGTTCATATTCTTAAAATTTGACTCGATCCAAGGAAGTGGCAAGTTGAACCAACAAAAACGGAGTTGTAATGAAGAAACTACGACTAAAACAAGATTGGGTATCCGAAGCTAGTTTAGCTACGAAAATATTTGGAGATAAAGTAAATTAATCATATCTTTTCTAATTAATATGATATTTTATATATAATTACTTATGATTTGATTTTATATATTTCTGGACCACCCGTAAACAACACGAGAAGATTAATCATAAGACCTCATGATTGTACGCAACACGTCATTTGACAACACGGTACTTTATGTACGCAACACGTCATTTGACAACATGGTACCATGGGTTGAGATTAATTCTGATCAATACGAATACGATGGGGTCTTTATTTATTTTATTGAGCAACTAATTGTGGACCACTAACATCGGACTGCTAACTACGGACTAAGAAAATATTAAAAGTATTATAAGTATATATATATATATATATATATATATATATATATATATATATATATATATATATATATATATATATATATATATATATATATATATATATATATATATATATATAACGATTACTTGAAAAGAAAATATGTTGATATATTATATATATATGGTTAGGTTCGTGATATCTATCGGAGACCAAGTCGAGTTAAATACCATCAAGGCAAAAGTGAGTATATAGTCCCACTTTTAAACTCTAAATATTTCGGGATGAGAATACATGCATTTTATGATTTACGTTATGGACACAAGTGATAAAAAAATATATTCTACGTTGAGTTGTACCACTGGCATACTTCCCTGTAGCTTGGTAACTACTATTTACATGTGGTATTGTAAACGCGAATCCTGTTGATAGATCTATCGGGCCTGACAACCCCAACCGGACTGGACGACCAGTATTCAACGGTTGCACAGTACTTCGTTTCGGTGACTACACTTGGTACAGTGTAGTGAGATTTCATAATAAAGGGAATATGCGACGTTGATTAAATGTTAACTATGGTTATCAAGTGCTCAACCACTTAGAATTTTTTTATTAAAACGTTTATATATATGAAATCTTGTGGTCTATATTTATAACGCTGCTAGCATTAAACCTATATCTCACCAACTTTATGTTGACGTTTAAAGCATGTTAATTCTTTGGTTCCTAGAAGTCTTCCGCTGTTTAAATATATGTTAGAGAAACCATGTGCATGGAGTCATACATGTTTTATTCGAGGAAGCATTGCATTCACAAAATCATCACCGTGTATTTATTTTGACTGCGTTGTCAACGGAAGTATTCTTGTAAACTGTTATTTAAGGTGATTGTCTATATGTAGAAATCATCAGATGTCGAAAACATTGAATTTTAAATATTCATTTATGGTATATCTTTTCAAAAGAATGCAATGTTTATAAAACGTATCATATAGAGGTCAAAAGCCTCGCGATGTAATCATATGTTATTGTATTCGTCCCTATGGATTGGGTCAGGTCGTTTCAGGTTGAATCTTGAATTAGTTACACTTACGGTTGAGATAAGGTATAAGATATGCATGTCCTTGGAAAGCTAGCGAAAAATTAAGAACTTTTCGTTTAGATATCTAATGGTTTCGATGAACGGATTAGAAGTTATAATCAATTGAAATTTCGATATTTTTATTAAAAAATGATTATTATCATCGTCGTTTTTATCATCGTTCTAGTTTTATCTTATTATTATCATTATTATTATCTTTATCAATAAAAGGGATTTATCATTAAAAAATGTTATTTTTTTTATTATTACTATCGTTATTATTGTTAAAGTTATAATTAGTATTATTATTATTATCCAATTATTATTATTATTATTATTATTATTATTATTATTATTATTATTATTATTATTATTATTATTATTATTATTATTATCATTATTAATATATATATCATTATTTAAAAATGGTTATTGTTATTGTTATTATTACTATATTATCATTAAGATAATTATTAGTATTATCGTTAATAATGTCATAGTAACTATCATTATTAATATTAGTGTAATTAAAACAAATATTTGTAACACCTAATTATTTTGATTACTATTATTATCATTATTATGAACATGATATAAAAGACGATTAAAAGCTATTAAACGAAACGATTAGGAAATAATGGGTAAGAGTATCATGATGAAATTAAAATATTATAAGATATTGATTTAGATAAAATTATCGTTCTTATTATTTTTATCATTACTATTATTATTAAAAGTATCGTTAGTATTAAAACTATCATTTTAACAAAAATTATCATTTTAATAGAAATGTCATTGTTACTATAAAATATCATTATTATTATTATTATTATTTTAAATAGAATTATTATTTTAAAGATAATATTAAAAATTATTGTAAATATTAAAGTTATCATAATTAGAATTATCGTTTTATCATAATGTCATCTTAGTAATTATAAATATTGATATTTTTATAATAATTATTATTATTACAAAATAATACAACTTTTACTTACTAACATTATAGATATTATTTTATCAAATAAATATGTGATACAAACATATTTTACTACGTGTAATAACTTACTTTAATAATACCTATCATATTATCTTTATGATATTAAATGAACTCTATAAATTTTATTACTTAATATATATAAAAGTATATTTTATTATTAAATTTAATATAAAATTTTATTTATTAATAAATAAATTATATTATTTACTCTAATAAATCTTTTAAAAATATTTAAAAATATAAAACGACGATATTTCAACTATATATTAATCATGTATAGATTTTTGGAAATTATTTTGAGTCAAATTTACTTTTGTTGACTTTTGCATATTAGTCTCGAGCATTAGGATTGTGGTACACTATGACTTGACCTAATTTGTTAGAAAAATATTGAACAACACATAAATATATATAATTAATTTAGGTTCGTGAATCCGAGGCCAACCTTACACTTTTTCAATGACGTTATATGTATTTTTACTACGAAATACAGTATGGTGAGTTTCATTTGCCTTTTTACCCTTTATATTTTTGGGACTGAGAATACATGCGCTTTTATAAATGTCTAACGAAATAGACACAAGTAATTGAAACTACATTTGATGGTTGAATTATCGAAATCGAATATGCCCCTTTTTATTAAAGTCTGGTAATCTAAGAATTAGGGAACAGACACCCTAATTGACGTGAATCCTAAAGATAGATCTATTGGGCCTAACAAACCCCATCCAAAGTACCGGATGCTTTAGTACTTTGAAATTTATATCATGTCCGAAGGAGGATCCCGGAATGATAGGGGATATTCTTATATGTATCTAGTTAATGTCGGTTACCAGGTGTTCACCATATGAATGATTATTTTTGTCTCTATGCATGGGACGTATATTTATGAGAACTGGAAATGAAATTCTTGTGGTCTATTAAATCGATGGAAATAAATGATTATGATAAACTAATGAACTCACCAACCTTTTGGTTGACACTTTAAAGCATGTTTATTCTCAGGTGTTAAAGAAATCTTCCGCTGTGCATTTGCTCATTTTAAAGATATTACTTGGAGTCTTTCAAAGCATATTTCGAAGAACGTTGCATTCGAGTCATTGAGTTAATCAAAGATTATTATTAAATCAATTTATAGTTGGATAGTGGATATTATGAAATGGTATGCATGCCTGTCAATTTTCGATGTAAAGAAAGATTGTCTTTTAAAAACGAATGCAATGTTTGTATAATGTATCATATAGAGGTCAAATACCTCGCAATGTAATCAACTATTGTGAATCGTTTATAATGTATATGAACGGGTCCTTTCACTTAAAACTATATATACCATGCTAAGTCATGTATACACAAAAGTAATAATACGATATATATTGAAAACATTCAAAAAAACATTAATAATGAGAAAAATGTCTTTTTTGGCATCCTGATGACCTCGAATGGCAATAACATTTCCGAGAGTCTTGATCTTAGGGTCGTTTTAGGGTGATCTTGAGAATTTCAACATAATCTGAAACCAAAAGTTATTTACCGCCAAATGGTACTCCATTTGGCGGCACATCTTTTTGATATAAAAAGCGTGTTTAATGAAGTGACATTAGATTAAAAATGATTTGCGTTATACATAATTACATTGTGAGTGAAATAATAGGCCTTAAAATAATATGTACCATGCTAAGTCGTGCATACAAAAAGAAATAATATGATAGAAATTTAAAATGGTCAAAAGATCATCTAAAATTAAACAAAAAAAAAGGCAAAATTGAAGGCTTTCGAGGCGTCATTTCGAAAATTATTTGGGACAAACAGCCTACGGTGGTTTGCCAACGGATAGATCTTGAAAAAAATACAAGATTTAAAAAAACGGCGACTAAATCGGAACTACGAGTCAAAAGATACGATAGATCTAATATTTTGGCCAAAGACAAAAAACACCAAGCACCACGAACCGTCGGTGGTATTTGGTGAGTGGTGTGAATTTTTGAGGAAATATGTCTTTTTCGAAATCTAGATGGCCTAGAATGGCAAGAACGTTCAGAGTGTCTTGCTCGTTGGGCCGTTTTAGGGTGATCCTGAGAATTTCAGCACAATCTGAAACCAAATGTTATGCACCGCCAAATGGTACTCCATCTGGCGGCGCATATTAGTGATTTATAAAACATGTTTAATGAAGTGAAATTAGACTCCAAATTATATGAGTTATACATAATTACATTGTGAGTGAAATAATAGGTCTTAAAACTATATATACCATGCTAAGTCATGTATACACAAAAGTAATAATACGATATATATTGAAAACGTTCAAAATAACATTAATAATGAGAAAAATGTCTTTTTTTGACATCATGATGACCTCGAATGGCAATAAAATTTCAAAGAGTCTTGATGTTAGGATCGTTTTAGGGTGATCTTGAGAATTTCAACACAATTTGAAACCCAAAGTTATGCGCCGCTAAATGCAACTCCATTTGGCGGCGCATTTTCTTCATATAAAAAGCGTGTTTAATGAAGTGACATTAGATTAAAAGTTATATGTGTTATACATAATTACATTGTG
Organism: Rutidosis leptorrhynchoides; assembly: GCF_046630445.1. Taxonomy (NCBI): domain Eukaryota; kingdom Viridiplantae; phylum Streptophyta; class Magnoliopsida; order Asterales; family Asteraceae; genus Rutidosis; species Rutidosis leptorrhynchoides. The sequence continues at coordinate 408,145,392 of NC_092337.1, read as the reverse complement.
AGTGAAATAATAGGCCTTAAAACAATATGTACCATGATAAGTCATGCATACAAAAAGAAATAATATGATAGAAATTCAAAATGGTCAAAAGAGAGTCTAAAATTAAACAAAAAGGCAAAATTGAAGGCTTTCGAGGCCTCGTTTCGAAAAATATTTGGGACAAACGGCCTATGGCAGTTTGCCAATGGATAGATCTTGAAAAATACACGGTTTAAAAAAAACGATGACTAAATCGGAATTACGAGTCAAAAACACCAAACACTACGAACCGTCGGTGGTGTTTGGTGAGTGGTGTGATTTTTTGTGGAAATATGTCTTTTTCGAAACCTAGAAGACCTCGAATGGGAAGAAAGTTCAGAGAGTCTTGCTCGTTGGGCCGTTTTAGGGCGATCATGAGAATTTCAGCACAATCTGAAACCAAAGGTTATGCGCCGCCAAATGGTACTCCATCTGGCGGTGCATATTAATGATTCAAAAAGCATGTTTAATGAAATGACATTAGACTCTGAATTATATGAGTTATACATAATTACATTGTGACTGGAATAATAGGCCTTAAAACTATATATACCATGCTAAGTCATGTATACACAAAAGTAATAATGCGATATATATTGAAAATGTTCAAAAAACATTAATAATGAGAAAAATATCTTTTTTGGCATACTGATGACCTCGAATGGCAATAACATTTCCGAGAGTCTTGATGTTTGGGTCTTTTTAGCGTGATCTTGAGAATTTCAACATAATCTGAAATTAAAGTTATGCGCCGCCAAATGGTTCTCCATTTGGCGGGACATCTTTTTAATATATAAAGTGTGTTTAATGAAGTGACATTAGATTAAAAATGATATGCGTTATACATAATTACATTGTGAGTGAAATAATAGGCCTTAAAATAATATGTACCATGCTAAGTCATGCATACAAAAAGAAATAAAATGATAGAAATTCAAAATGGTCAAAAGAGCGTCTAAAATTAAACAAAAAAAGGCAAAATTGAAGGCTTTCAAGGCCTCGTTTCGAAAATTATTTAGGACAAACGGCCTACGATGGTTTGCCAATGGATATATCTCGAAAAAATACACGATTTAAAAAAAACGGTGACTAAATCGGAACTACGAGTCAAAATATACGTTATATCTAACATTTTGGCTAAAGACGAAAAACTCCAAGCACTACTAACCGTCGGTGGTGTTTGGTGAGTGGTGTGAATTTTTGAGGAAATATGTCTTTTTCAAAATCTAGATGACCTCAAATGGAAAGAACGTTCAGAGAGTCTTGCTCGTTGGGCCGTTTTAGGGTGATTATGAGAATTTCAGCACAATCTGAAACCAAAGATTATGCGCCGCCAAATGGTACTCCAGTTGACGGCGCATATTAATGATTTAAAAATCATGTTTAATGAAATGACATTAAACTCAAAATTATATGAGTTATACATAATGACATTTTGAGTAAAATAATAGTCCTTAAAACTATATATACCATGTTAAGTCATGTATACACAAAAGTAATAATACGATATATATTGAAAACGTTCGAAAACACAATAATAATGAGAAAAATGTCTTTTTTGATATCCCGATGACCTCGAATGGCAATAACATTTCTGAGAGTCTTGATGTTATGGTCGTTTTAGGGTGATCTTGAGAATTTCAACACAATCTGAAACCAAAAGTTCTGCGCTGCCAAATGGTACTCTTTTAGGCGGCGCATCTTTTTGATATAAAAAGCGTGTTTAGTGAAGTGACATTAGATTAAAAATTATATGTGTTATACATATTTACATTGTGAGTGAAATAATAGGCCTTAAAACAATATGTATCATGCTAAGTCATGCATACAAAAAGAAATAATATGATAGAAATTAAAAATGGTCAAAAGAGCGTCCAAAATTAAACTAAAAAGGAAAAATTGAAGGCTTTCGATGCCTCGTTTCGAAAAATATTTGGGTCAAACGGCCTACGACGGTTTGCCAACGAACAGCTCTTTGAAAAATACACGATTTAAAAAAACGGTGAGTAAACCGGAACTACGAGTCAAAACATACGATAGATATAACATTTTGGCCAAAGACGAAAAACACCAAGCACCACGAGCCGTCGGTGGTGTTTGGTGAGTGGTATGAATTTTTGAGGATATATGTCTTTTTAGAAATCTATACGACCTCGAATGGCAAGAACGTCAGAGAGTATTGCTCGTTGAGCCGGTTTAGGGTGATTCTAAGAATTTCAGCACAATCTGAAACCAAAGGTTATGCGGCGCCAAATAATACTCCATCTAGCGGCGCATATTAATGATTTAAAAAACGTGTCTAATGAAGTGACATTAGACTCAAGATTATATGAGTTATACATAATTACGATGTGAATGAAATAATTGGCCTTAAAACTATATATACCATACTAAGTCATGTATACATAAAAGTAATAATACGATATATATTGAAAACGTTCAAAAAACATTAAAAATGAGAAAAATGTCTTTTTTGGCATCCTCATGACCTTGAATGGCAATAAAATTTCCAAGAGTCTTGTGTAGTGACCCGAACTTTTCCATGTTTATATATATTAATTGAGATTGATATTTACATGATTAAATGTTTCCAACATGTTAAGCAATCAAACTTGTTAAGACTTGATTAATTGAAATAGGTTTCATATAGACAATTGACCACCCAAGTTGACCGGTGATTCACGAACGTTAAAACTTGTAAAAAAAACTATATGAGGACATATATATGGTTATATATATATAGTTAACATGATATTATGATAAGTAAACATATCATTAATTATATTAACAATGAACTACATATGTAAAAACAAGACTACTAACTTAGTGATTTTGAAACGAGACATATATGTAACGTTTATCGTTGTAACGACATTTAATGTATATATATCATATTAAGAGATATTCGTACATCATAATATCATGATAATATAATAATTTAAAATCTCTTTTGTTATTATAAACATTGGGTTAACAACATTTAACAAGATCGTTAACCTAAAGGTTTCAAAACAACACTTACATGTAACGACTAACGATGACTTAACGACTCAGTTAAAATGTATATACATGTAGTGTTTTAATATGTATTTATACACTTTTGAAAGACTTCAATACACTTATCAAAATACTTCTACTTAACAAAAATTCTTACAATTACATCCTCGTTCAGTTTCATCAACAATTCTACTCGTATGCACCCGTATTCGTACTCGTACAATACACAGCTTTTAGATGTATGTACTATTGGTATATACACTCCAATGATCAGCTCTTAGAAGCCCATGTGAGTCACCTAACACATGTGGGAACCATCATTTGGCAACTAGCATGAAATATCTCATAAAATTACAAAAATATGAGTAATCATTCATGACTTATTTACATGAAAACAAAATTACATATCCTTTATATCTAATCCATACACCAACGACCAAAAACACCTACAAACACTTTCATTCTTCAATTTTCTTCATCTAATTGATCTCTCTCAAGTTCTATCTTCAAGTTCTAAGTGTTCTTCATAAATTCCAAAAGTTCTAGTTTCATAAAATCAAGAATACTTTCAAGTTTGCTAGCTCACTTCCAATCTTGTAAGGTGATCATCCAACCTCAAGAAATCTTTGTTTCTTACAGTAGGTTATCATTCTAATACAAGGTAATAATCATATTCAAACTTTGGTTCAATTTCTATAACTATAACAATCTTATTTCAAGTGATGATCTTACTTGAACTTGTTTTCGTGTCATGATTCTGCTTCAAGAACTTCGAGCCATCCAAGGATCCATTGAAGCTAGATCCATTTTTCTCTTTTCCAATAGGTTTATCCAAGGAAATTAAGGTAGTAATGATGTTCATAACATCATTCGATTCATACATATAAAGCTATTTTATTCGAAGGTTTAAACTTGTAATCACTAGAACATAGTTTAGTTAATTCTAAACTTGTTCGCAAACAAAAGTTAATCCTTCTAACTTGATTTTTAAAATCAACTAAACACATGTTCTATATCTATATGATATGCTAACTTAATGATTTAAAACCTGGAAACACGAAAAACACCGTAAAACCGGATTTACGCCGTCGTAGTAACACCGCGGGCTGTTTTGGGTTAGTTAATTAAAAACTATGATAAACTTTGATTTAAAAGTTGTTATTCTGAGAAAATGATTTTTATTATGAACATGAAACTATATCCAAAAATTATGGTTAAACTCAAAGTGAAAGTATGTTTTCTAAAATGGTCATCTAGACGTCGTTCTTTCGACTGAAATGACTACCTTTACAAAAACGACTTGTAACTTATTTTTCCGACGATAAACCTATACCTTTTCTGTTTAGATTCATAAAATAGAGTTCAATATGAAACCATAGCAATTTGATTCACTCAAAACGGATTTAAAATGAAGAAGTTATGGGTAAAACAAGATTGGATAATTTTTCTCATTTTAGCTACGTGAAAATTGGTAACAAATCTATTCCAACCATAACTTAATCAACTTGTATTGTATATTATGTAATCTTGAGATACCATAGACACGTATACAATGTTTCGACCTATCATGTCGACACATCTATATATATTTCGGAACAACCATAGACACTCTATATGTGAATGTTGGAGTTAGCTATACAGGGTTGAGGTTGATTCCAAAATATATATAGTTTGAGTTGTGATCAATACTGAGATACGTATACACTGGGTCGTGGATTGATTCAAGATAATATTTATCGATTTATTTCTGTACATCTAACTGTGGACAACTAGTTATAGGTTACTAACGAGGACAGCTGACTTAATAAACTTAAAACATCAACATATATTAAAAGTGTTGTAAATATATTTTGAACATACTTTGATATATATGTATATATTGTTATAGGTTCGTGAATCAACCAGTGGCCAAGTCTTACTTCCCGACGAAGTAAAAATCTGTGAAAGTGAGTTATAGTCCCACTTTTAAAATCTAATATTTTTGGGATGAGAATACATGCAGGTTTTATAAATGATTTACAAAATAGACACAAGTACGTGAAACTACATTCTATGGTTGAATTATCGAAATCGAATATGCCCCTTTTTATTAAGTCTGGTAATCTAAGAATTAGGGAACAGACACCCTAATTGACGCGAATCCTAAAGATAGATCTATTGGGCCTAACAAACCCCATCCAAAGTACCGGATGCTTTAGTACTTCGAAATTTATATCATATCCGAAGGGTGTCCCGGAATGATGGGGATATTCTTATATATGCATCTTGTTATTGTCGGTTACCAGGTGTTCACCATATGAATGATTTTTATCTCTATGTATGGGATGTGTATTGAAATATGAAATCTTGTGGTCTATTGTTACGATTTGATATATATAGGTTAAACCTATAACTCACCAACATTTTTGTTGACGATTAAAGCATGTTTATTCTCAGGTGAATATTAAGAGCTTCCGCTGTTGCATACTAAAATAAGGACAAGATTTGGAGTCCATGTTTGTATGATATTGTGTAAAAACTGCATTCAAGAAACTGATTTTGATGTAACATATTTGTATTGTAAACCATTATGTAATGGTCGTGTGTAAACATGATATTTTAGATTATCATTATTTGATAATCTACGTAAAGCTTTTTAAACCTTTATTTATGAAATAAAGGTTATGGTTTGTTTTAAAAATGAATGCAGTCTTTGAAAAACGTCTCATATAGAGGTCAAAACCTCGCAACGAAATCAATTAATATGGAACGTTTTTAATCAATAAGAACGGGACATTTCATCTTGATGTTAGGGTCGTTTTAAGGTGATCTTGAGAATTTCAACACAATCTGAAACCAAAAGTTATGCGCCGCCAAATGGTACTCCATTTGGCGGAGCATCTTCTTGATATAAAAAGCGTGTTTAATGAAGTGACATTAGATTAAAAATTATATGCGTTATACATAATTACATTGTGAGTGAAATAACATGCCTTAAAACAATATGTACCATGATAAGTCATGCATACAAAAAGAAATAATATTCCCGCTATTAGAAAGATCTTTATATTTCCGCTTTTTTGCTTGAGGACAAGCAAAGTCAATGTGGGGTATTTGATATCGGCCAAAAAGTCACATTTTTATCCCCAATATTAAGCCCTAGAATAATAAAGATTTAAAATTTGTCGGCAAAATTATCGCTTTTTCGGTTGATTTTGTAGATTAAGTAATTATGAAGGCGATGAAAAAAGAATCAAGTAAAACGGAACTAAAATGAAGATTCTAGAGCGAAAACGTTGAAAGATAAGAAATCAAATTACGATCCAGTGAAATCAAGCTGGCAGGCTAGCAAACGGCCTGCCATACGGCTTGCAAACGGCCTGCCAGTATGGCAAACGGCCTGCCAAACTATCAAAGCAAACGGGCTCGATAAACGGCTTTCCTCAGCAAACGGCCTCCAAAAACGGCCTGCCAAACGGCTTGCCAAACGGCTTGCCAGCCGTTTGCAGGCAAAAATCAAGTCTATTTAAAGGGCTCTCTCCATCCATTCCAACACACACTCAACTTGTAATACATTTCATATTTTCAAGCTTTTAATTAGTTTTTAGTAGTAGTTAGCTTAGCTTTTATTTTCCGGAGGATATCCCGGCTAGTCCCTGCGATCTCGGGCAGATTTCTTCGGCTTTTTCAGATTTTTATCCAAAAAGCTTTTCTTTTGTATTAAACATGTGTTCTTACTTTTTATGTTTAATAATGCATTCCAATATTACCATGATAGCTTAATTAATCTGTATGTTGCCATGATAGAAGTTTTGGTTAGCGTAATTATGTTAATTTAGTACGATTACTGTTATAATACTGAACTAGGAAGTCTGATAGATTTGTATGCTAGCATCTTAAGGATTGACCAACCTAGGTTGTGATCGGGACATGTCCACCTATATGAAATTAGCTACTTCATCGGATTAAGACCCCTGGTTATACTGTATCTGAAGATTCTATGAACTCGTTATGGCCGGGGTTCCCGAGAGGCATCTAATGCACTTTTAGGACACGGAACTTAGGAATTGAGACATGAATGACCTAGTATGCCTATTGATTGTTCCGAAGAGACCTCTTAGGAGATGTTAAGATCTAGTTAATGCCTTCACTGTGTGACCCAAGCCTATTGCATGTTCTTGTCTGATTGTTGCCTTAGGTCTTAGTCATATCAACTGTTTTGGTATTCATTAGGTTTCTATCTGCTTTACTATCAGTATGTTAACTGTGATGCTGCATAATGTTTGAATTGATATGATTTCATTAGTATGATGGAATGGTTGTTAGTTTTCATTTAAGGTTTTGCCAACTTAAACCGATGGATTACTTCCGTTTGTGATCAGTGTTCAATCAACAAGGCACGTTGTTATTCAGTTACCTAAACTGATAACGAGGGTTAAGATTCGAGCTTAACTCACTAATAAACCTAGTACTTTACTGAGGATAACATCCGAGGTATTGTTACCTTTCAATTATACGACCAAGTGACATACTTCTCACTGCTCAAAGAGAACTCCGAGAGTTCAGAGACAAGTAGGTTTATGTAATTGGCTCATCCAACCAGATCTACATCATTCCAAGCATAGTCTTAACATAAGCATAATTACCTTTCCCTAACCCATTACTGATATCTTGGTCAATATTTCCCTGATCTACATACTCCAGATATCCTTCCACTTTATTTACTTTTCTGCATTTAGGACTTCTAGCTAAAATCAACTACTATCTTTTATCCAGATAATTTAACTAAAAGACAATTATCCACTTGATCTTCAATTCGTTAATCAGCAAAAATACGACACTAGGTTAACTTACACCTTCTACACCTTAGAAAGTAAAAGTAAATTTAGGCCCCGCAAAATATAAATAAACGAAGACACTGTGTGCTACCGAATCAGACATCCTGCGACCTAACGACATCGCACAAATAAAACCGTCAGTTAGTAGCATATCACTGTTTCTCTTGGCGCCGCTGCCGGGGATCGAATATTTTGATAGAGAAAGATTTTAAACAGACAAAGTATTGTTTGGTGGTGCCTAAGAAAGATAATTATACACGGACTTGGTTGTTGGATTTTCCAAATAGTCTCCAATTATATTGAAACCGAAAGGATCATGCCTCTCCGTAGTCGATCTGGCCACCTCGATACAAGTAATCTGTGAGAAGTCCTATCAGTTAAGATATTCGATCTGGTTAGCGACCGAATTTCAAGAATAATTGTTTTTATTAAATTATCGATCCTTTTAGTAAATTAATATTTTCTAAAAGTTACTTTTAAGTCTTTTTAAATAGAAAATCTAAAAAAAAATAGAACAACAAGACACCCTTGCTTCTATGCATAAGTCATGCTTAGAGGAAAGAGGAGGACCAATCACCTTAGGAACCGAAGGAATTCCTGAAATCAGTTCACACATGATTAAACTAGTCAGTATGATCTGTAAATTTTAAGGATTACCGACTGACGATCCAAACTTTCATATAAACAAATTTATCAGTCTGGTTGACTCTTTTAAGAAGGAAGAAAACGAGAAAAACATTTTAAAACTTCATCTCTTTCAATATTCACTTTCTGCACACGCTTTAGCATGGTTTGACGAACTTAACTCGAATTCAATAAACGGATGGGAGTATTTAGCCACTAAATTTATAAAAAAAAAAATTATCCACCCTCCCTGCAAACCAGTTTAAGAAATGACATCACAAACTTTTTTCAAAAAGAAAATGAGTCATTGTGTCTAGCATGGAATAGAATGAAGATGATGCTTAAAAGATGTCTGAATCATTCGTTAAGCCTGGCAGACATAGTCTGTACACTTTACAATGGTTTGACCAAGGATGATAAGTCTCTCCTAGACATGGCCTCGCAAGGCAATTTCATGTCCCGAACAGCAGACGAAGCATGGGATCTCTTGGACATAATAGCTACACAACAGGAAGATTGGAACAACGAAGCTGCTGAGAAGGATGACGTCTTCGTTCATATGGTAAAAATGTTGCAAACCAGGTTACAAGATCTTATCCTCACTCTTCAAAATTTACCAATTCCTAGAAACTCCGATGCTACTAGAACCAATCTAAGGTATCCTTACCCTAGATGGGCACACAAAGAGCAAAATAGCTCGGATCATAATATAATCTTCCCGTTGCACAAACCTACTCTCTACTCTAAGGAAATTTTAGTTGAATTTATGAAAAAGCAATACACGATAAACCTTCAAGTCATCGAATGTCAGAACAAGTTTGACACTTTGATAAAGACTTTTGAAGAATTAATCAATTTTCAGCTTACGCTTAAACGTTTTACCACTAAAGTTGATATAGAGTGTAGTGAGTTTGATGCCGTAGTAATTACTAGAGGAGGGAAGGAAACAACTGTCAACATACCCATACAAGATTTTTCCGATAAGGAACCTGTGTCAATTGACCCAGTTGTCAATCCACCGGAACCTATCACTTCTAAGGCCCCGGAAATTATTCCGCGAGCCCGCATACCTTTCACAGGTATGCTTAAGAAGGAAAAACAAGAAGTGCAATTCGCTAAGTATTGGGATATTATTAAGAATTTGCATTTGAATGTACGACAAGTAGATGCTTTAGTAGAAATGCCCAACTGCGCTAAATTTTCCAAAGAACTGCTTTCAAACAAAGAGAGATTAAGAGAGATAGTTAGCTTGCCCTTAAGTGAAGAATGCTCGTTAGTGTTACAACATAGAATTCCCCCTAAGTTAGGAGATACAAGAAGATTTACGGTACCTTGCTACCTACAAGATGTCCAAATTAGCAATGCGTTAGCAGACTTAGGAGCCAGTGTAAACCTAATGCCCTGTTCATTATTCAAGAAGCTAGGATTAAATGACTTAAGGCCTACCAGAATGTTTCATGACCCGTCCTAATCCATCTGGACGAATACATTACAAATGGTTACATTGCGAGGTACTTGACCTCTATATGATACATTTTACAAACATTGCATTCGTTTTTAAAAGACAAACTTTCATTTCATTGAAAGTTGACGACATGCATACCATTTCATAATATATCCAACTATAATTGTCTTAATAATAATCTTGATGAACTCGACTACTCGAATGTAACGTCTTTTGAAATATGTCATGAATGACTCCAAGTAGTATCTCTAATATGAGCAAATACACAGCAGAAGATTTCTTTCATACCTGAGAATAAACATGCTTTCAAGTGTCAACCAAAAGATTGGTGAGTTCATTAGTTTAACACAAATAATCATTTCCATCATTTTAATAGACCACAAGATTTCATATTGCAATACACATCCCATACATAGAGATAAAAATCATTCATATGGTGAACACCTGGTAACCGACATTAACAAGATGCATATATAAGAATATCCCCATCATTCCGGGACACCCTTCGGATATGATATAAATTTTGAAGTACTAAAGTATCCGGTACTTTGGATGGGATTTGTTAGGCCCAATAGATCTATCTTTAGGATTCGCGTCAATTAGGATGTCTGTTCCCTAATTCTTAGATTACCAGACTTAATAAAAAGGGGCATATTCGATTTCAATAATTCAACCATAGAATGTAGTTTCACGTACTTGTGTCTATTTTGTAAATCATTTATAAAACTTGCGCATGTATTCTCAGCCCAAAAATATAAAGGGTAAAAAGGCAAATGAAACTCACCATACTGTATTTTGTAGTAAAAATACATATAACGACATTGAACATGTATAGGGTTGGCCTCAGATTCATGAACCTATATCATTTGTATATTTATTGATATACATAATTCTAATAGAGCAAATATATATAAATTTATTAATTATGTCCTTTTTATATTAATAATATATGTATGTTTCTTATATTCCTTTTGTTATATAAAAATATTAATCTTCATTATGTTATATGTAATAAATATTTTTTTTAGTATATATATATATATATATATATATATATATATATATATATATATATATATATATATATATATATATATATATATATATATCATTTGTATATTAATAATAATAGTAATTAAGATAATTTTAATAGTGGTAAAAATGATTATAATACTTAATATTACTAATAAGATAATAATGTTACTAATTCTATTAATGATAATAATATTGATATTAATAATTAAAATTGTAAAAATATTAATTTTTTCTCTTAACGATAGTTATGATACTGATTTTAGTAATTACATAATAATAAAACTAGTGATAATACAAATAATAATACTTATGTTAATTATAAAAAGATACAAATACTAATTTTTACTAAAATAATAATAATTTGTATTATTTTCATAATGATAATAATCATAATCATAATTTTGATACTAATACAGGAATGGTACATATTATATTTTTAGTAATACTTATAATAATACTAATGATAATATTATTAATATTACTACTTAATAATAATATTAGGAATGATAATAATATTAGTAATAACGATAATAATAATAATAATAATAATAATCCTATTTGTAATTATAATTATGATAATAAAAATAAAAGGGTATCTACTACTTTTATTAGTAAAAATATTAATACTAATAATTAATATACTAGTATTAATAACAATAACTAATAATAACAATAATAATAATAATGATGATAAAAAAATGATGATAATAACAATAATAATAATAAAAGTAAACTACCTCACTAGCTTTTTCTAAAAGAGTTGTCACGAGCAAGGATTGAACCCACGACCTCTCGCTACCCCGGAACACACCCAAAACACTCAACTGCCCATTCCTTTCATTTTAAATCCGTAACCCATTTAAATTTATCCCAATTATCCCTTTATTTCAGTCCATGTTTAACCTTAGCCCAACTCCATCAATTCGGCCCAAGTCTGCCAGCTTTGAAAAAAAAAATTTACGATGCAGCCTAGGATCGAACTTAGAACCTCTCGTTCAAACTCTCCACACCCTTAACCACTGCTCCATTTACCATTTTCTATTTTAATTACTTCCCTAAATTCTTTTAATCTTCAATCTGTTTTCATTTCATAACTAAACATCATCATTCAATCCCTCCACTGAGTTTAACTTCTTCAATCGAATTTTGTTGGGCCGTCTCTTTTTATTAGCCCATCCGAAAATATGTCAGCTCAAAATGTAGCTTAACCAATCCAATATGATTATGTGGCCCGACTGCAACTTCACATCGAAGCCTAACAATCTATATAGTCCACGACCCATTTTTGAAATCATAACAGCCCAATCATTTGTTTAGTTCCAACAATTTAATTTTTCAGTTTGCAAGTGGAATTAGTCGACAGAATATTAAGGGAGTGGGGTCTTTAATTGCCAATTTGTGTCCACTAACTCCTTTAATTTAGGCTAGTCTCTATCCTTACTCTATATCACAATCCATGAACATTATTATATCCGATTTATACCAGCTGGAAAGGAAAAGAAAAGGGCACTCATTGGTGCTAGATTGGTATATAAATATACATATAACTGTGGTTCTTGTTGAATCAATCAAACGAAAGAAAGAAAAAAATGTATTACAAGTGGGCTCATCGTTTGATCAGTTAGCGAAGGGAAAGGAAAAAAATATAATATAACTGCAGCGTATATGTTGTAGGTGTCGGTTCTAGGTGATGAATATGATTCGTATAGCAGCAACATGGTGATTTAAATGATGCTGCAAAACAGGAAGTAGCAAAGGCTAGAGGAAAAAAAAATGACGGGTTAATGGTGTTTTGTGATTTATATAAAAGGAGCCGATGTGGTGATGGTTCAACGATAGAGTGATGATTTATGATGTTCGATGTGGTGGTGTTAGGAGGTGGTAAGGTGGTGATTGATTGTATACATTCGATCAAGAAACAAGAAAACATACGTGTGTTACTGTGTTTGTTTATCAAAGTGATTAGTTTCAATAGTGAGGGTGGTGATCGTTGAAGGTTTTTATAGTGATAATAGCCAAGGGTGATGATTGTAGGTGGTTCTCGGGTAGGAATCAACAAAGAGAATGGTTGATGTTCGGTTCTAGTTACAACAGCAAGAATGGTGAATCATGGTGGTGATTGATGAATGTAATTCTATAATTCTCTCTACCTCTATTTGTTTTGTATATGTAATTATTTGTATATATGGTGAGTGAGGTACGAATTATAATACATATATTCGATTCTAATTTGATTACGTTGGGGTTGGATTGAGACGTGTAACCATAGCAGACAGGAAGTACGAGTAGTATGTAGCAGATGGATGAAAAGATTAAAGCAGATAGCTTAATTCAACAGAATCGTACAAATTAAAGATTTTGATATCTAACACCTTTGTTTTGTATAGATTGGAATCAATCCGCAACAGAAAATAAACTAAAAGAAATAAAGAAGAAAGGTACCTCTAACAGAATTTGGATTATATTGATGTCTGATTTCGGGTTCGTACGAAGATTGAGATTTGTAGAATCAATTATACACAGTTCGATTGGGATGGATACTGGATTCGTTCTATATTTGATTTTATATATATTAATTGAATTTTTGGTAATTTATTCTTAATAATTAGAATACTGCTTAATTAATTAGTAATAATAAGATAACTAATAATAATATAAATTAATAATATTAATAATAATATTAATCATATTAATAACCAAAAATCTTAATTATAATAATGATAATAGTAGTAATAACAATATAAATGATAGTGTTTATAATAATACTTATAATGAGGATAATGTATAAATACTAATAGCAAGGAATATGATAATTATTAATAACAATGTAAAAATAATAATAATTAATGACATTATAACTAAATTATACATTCAATTGTTCTTATAATAATATATTTATATAAAGTCTTTATTTTGATAATCATAATTTTACAAATAATAAAAATAATATTAATATTAATACTAATTTTTGATAATAATAATAATATTATTATCAATAATAATAATATTACTATAACCCATTAATATTAATACATAATTGTTTACACAAAAATAAAATATTACAATTTCTAAATATTTATAAACTACTTATATTATAATGTGTATGTATATATATATATATATATATATATATATATATATATATATATATATATGTAATTATGTAAATTAAATTATATATATATTATCTATTTTAACATACGATTATATATATATATATATATATATATATATATATATATATATATATATATATATATATATATATATATATGTGTATATATATATATGTATATATATATATATATATATATATATATATATATATATATATGTGTATATATATATATATATATATATATATATATGTAAATGTTATTAACTCTATATGAATACTAATGAAACGTCAACCGTGTAATACCACCGTTAACTGATTAAACTCAAAACCATTTATATCTATTTACAGATAGTTGTTCGTGAATCGTCGGGAACAGTCGAAGGTAAAATGATTATATGAAACAGTTCAGACTTTTTGGGACTCAACCTTACAGACTTTGCTTATCATGTCGAAATCATATAAAGATTAAAGTTTAAATTTGTTCAGAAATTTCCGGGTCGTCACAGTACCTACCCGTTAAATAAATTTCGTCCCGAAATTTGAGTGAGGTGGTCATGGCTAACATTAAAAATGTTTTCATGACAAATATCAGTTGATAATTAGAGTTTTATCACCATTGTGTAATATGAATAACAATTCGATTATTTGAAGAGTACGAATGAAGCGATCACAAAAGAGCGAAATGAGAAATTTAAGATTCGTCTTACTTTTGACGTAGTAATGTTTGAATTTAGAAAATAAGGTGTATCTTAACTTTTGACGTTGTCTTGGTTGAATTCCGGAATTCAAGGGATATAAACAAAATCTTCAAAATCTAAAAGATTTGATTCTTCGGCAAATAATGAAATTAAGATCTCTAATATTAAATACAGTGATCTGCCTCGATTACTCTGTCTGATATTACCATTATAAATTAAACTTTTTCCGTTACATAATTTTCACCATTCCCATGCTTTATTTCTTAGTTCATACATCCAAAAATCGTAACAATGCTTAATCCAGTTCTGATCCTTGTCCTTATCCTAACTATCCCCACAATCATTCTCCTTTTCCAACTTCCACCGGAGGAATCTGTTTTCTTCTACATCGCCCTTGGGGTTATAGTGTTTTTAATTCTCCCGTGTCTTTATGTTGCGATAAACATTGACTTACACAGTTTGTAATTTACGTGTTGTTATCGGGCTTTATATCCTCTTTTATATTTCGGTGTCCCTGCTTCCGTCTACTATAATCATTGTCATTCACAGTTAATGCCTTCTCTTATTTGCTGCGATATATATATCCCCTTTCTATTTCGGAGCCTCATGCTTTTATTTTCTTTTCGCAAGTAATGGTCCAGAATTCATAGGTATGGAGTTTCGAATTATCCTAATATACAAGGTAGAAAGGAATGGTAGTAGCACGATTTGATTTGTCAAATTACTAGAATCACTGAGAATAGAACTATCAAGAATATACTTTCTTGATATGTTCAGAAGTTAAGCAGAATGAAAGAGTTATGTAACATGGCACATGATGATGTTATGATCTGTGAATCATCACGTTCCATTAGAAATTCAGCATGACTTACTGTAATATAATCACGTTGATCAAGTGTCATTATATTATACTAACTCATGCATCAGTTCCCAACATTACTTCAATAACATTCGTATTTTAAGCTTGAAAGTTTACAGAATATAGAAACTAACAGTTTCTATATGATGTAACACTGATAGCACGAAGGGATAAATGATTTTAGATAAGATTAGTTATAAAAATATATTCAGAAATATCGAGGATATTTATAATGAAAGATACGATAATATCTTTGAATATCTTAGATCAGAGAATGATGGAGACTATTGTCCGCAAGGTTTTAGAGTAAGGAACAAGATATTCGCTAAAGACTTTAGCAGACATTGAATCATTTAGATTCTTTGAAGTCAAACTTATTCTTTATGATTTGTCCACGGCTTCTTTCATAGTTTCGCATAATATGCTTTTCGGTACTAAATTTTATATTGAGTGTTTCCAATACTCCCTTCTTTATCATCAAATTTCGACGGTTAAGGTCGTGTACAAATTTTTTTTTTTTTTGCTGGCGTATTCAGTTTTTTTTCAAAGTTCAGAGTATTAATTCGCAGACTGGGTGCTTTTCAGAATTTTAGAATGGAAGATCATAGTTCTAAGAAATAAATGTTATATGGATACATATAACTGTTAATGTGGAAACGTTGCGAGACTCACAATACAGATTTGCTGATTCCCGGTAATTGGTATGACAATTCTTGTTACAAGATGCGAATGAGTACATGACGAGACTTCAATAGATAAATATAGTGATTTGTCGGAGGGATTTAAACTAAGGAGCGACAAGGTTGCTGGTACATTTGCTGGTAATATGGTGGTATATAAAAGGTTCCCCGGTAACAATAAAACAGCACGCATATATATCAAGGTTATAATAAGGTTGTTTCGAGCGAAAAGTCGAAGTTGTCTTGCTGGAGCTGTGACAAAATTCGCTACTTTGAAAAGGGATTATCAAGTTATTTTGGGTAATAATAACATTAAGGAATTAGCACAACTACGTGTTAAACGTTTACTCAGTTTCCGAGAGTTTTTCAGATGCATAACTATATGCATCAATCTTTTCTTCCGTAAATGAAGTGCGGTTGGGTCATCCTCTCGATTGAGGTGTCTTCAAGAATCATAAAAAGTTTGAATGTAGATTGTAATCGTCGAGATACAAATGAGGTTTAAGATGAAATCAAGTGGCAAGCTTGAAGAATTGTTTAGTTTCATATGTTATAATCAATATTTTAATTCATTTTTAATTGTCCAATGTTGGTAGTCCTCAGTTGATAGTCCACAGTTAGCAATTCAATAATTCATATATAGTTTAATATATAATATTCGAATTAACTAATACGTATCGTGACCCGTGTACATGTCTCAGACTAGATCACAACTCAAAGTATATATATTATTGTAGAATCAACCTCAACCCTGTATAGAGAACTCAATCATTACTGCATATAGAGTGTCTATGGTTATTCCAAATAATATATATATATATATATATATATATATATATATATATATATATATATATATATATATATATATATATATATATATATATATATATATATATATGTGTGTGTGTGTGTGTGTGTCGATATGATATGTCAAAACCTTGTATACGTGTCCCAATATTTAAAGTGCGTAAAATAAATACATAAATTAAATGACGATAAATAAAATGCGTAAAGTAAATAACAGAAATTAAATGACGATAAATAAAATTGCGAGAATGTAAATTGCGATAATTAAATTGCGATAAATAAAGTGTAATCAGTTAGCCGGGAAAAATTAGCTAGGAAAAGTTAGCGTGGATTCTTAACAAAATTTCTCATAGTTAATTTGTTTGTTTCTAACAAATTTTATTTTGTCAAATGATTCCTTCATTATGCCACTTGATTTTTGATAAATCAAAATCCAAATATGAAATTAGATGAATATGGTTATTATGTGGTGAACGGATTTGTATATCAGTGGACGTAAGTAGGATAGTAAACTACTGTTGAATTAGATTCGAAGAATGTACAGTGTAACTTATTAATGTGAAATCTAAATATTCCTCGGGTATTACCTACCCGTTAAAATATTTTCACCATTAACAGTTTGTACACAAGAATTTTTAATTACAATCTTTATGAAAATATATATACATATATATTTTCTTCAGATGTAATCATAGATTTAATGAGTCAATATGATATTAAACTCATTTGATTTACCGTTAGAACAAGAATATATAATCTCTAAAACATTAG